>NC_084739.1:71122469-71194969 GCF_033978785.1 Entelurus aequoreus
CCAATAAGTTTTTCAATTTGTTTAAGTCGGTTTCCCAGCATGCCTTGCAATGGCTTTAAATGTGTGTCATTTAGAATGTTGAATAACGCATGGACATTTTTTTATAACAACCACAAAGTTCAGTGAGCAGGTTGTGTTGACTTTTTTGTGCTGCTTGGATTTTTATTTTGGTACCATGACTAGGGAAGGTTCTTTGCATTGGGTCACACAGGTAAATGCTGCGCACATTTCCATTCAGAGTATAACTAAAGCTCCTTGACCACAATTACTTATGTTGTCAAAGCAGCAGCATTGACATTTTCAGACTTTTTAAAGAGACTTGAAATTTCCCAGGGACACATTCCTTATTTAACTGGCGGGCCACATTAAAGACGCGGGCGGGCCACGTTAAAGACGCGGGCGGGCCACGTTAAAGACGCGGGCGGGCCACGTTAAAGACGCGGGCGGGCCACGTCAAAGACGCGGGCGGGCCACGTCAAAGACGCGGGCGGGCCACGTCAAAGACGCGGGCGGGCCACGTCAAAGACGCGGGCGGGCCACGTGAAAGACGCGGGCGGGCCACGTCAAAGACGCGGGCGGGCCACGTCAAAGACGCGGGCGGGCCACTTTAAAGACGCGGGCGGGCCACATTAAAGACGCGGGCGGGCCACGTTAAAGACGGGGGCGGGCCACGTTAAAGACGCGGGCGGGCCACGTTAAAGACGCGGGCGGGCCACGTTAAAGACGTGGGCGGGCCACATTAAAGACGTGGGCGGGCCACACATGTGGTGTGGGCGGGCCACACATGTGGTGTGGACACCCCTCGTCTACATCAACAATATGATGTGGCAGGACAGGCCAGGTTTAAAACACATTAAAATCGTGTTATCATCATCTTCGTCTTTTAGCAAAGTTCAAACTCTTTTTATCTTTTGACCTTTTTGAACAAGTCGTGCATGTTTTTATGTCAAGTGGCCAAAAAGCTCTCTCCTGGTTGCAGCTAGTCCAGAAGGCTAACTCTCAGACCTCATCCAAATGTACAGTCCTGAGGTCCGAGAGCCAGCTGGTGGTGCCCAGGACCAGACTTCAAACCAGGGTAGACAGGGTCTCAGCTCTGGAACATTCTGCCCCTCCATGTTCCAACTGCTCCCACTCTGGACTCTTTCAAGTCTCGTCTTAACACCCACTTTTATTCTCTGCCTTTTAACACTACGTGAGTTGTGTGCTCCTCTGGGTTTTACATTTTCATTTCTATTTATTGTTTTAATTAGCCTTTAAAACTGTTTTTAATCATATTTATTTTTATATTGTATTTATATTAGTTTCATATTTATTTATTTTTTGTTTTTATTCAGTCATTGGTGGAGCTAAGGATAATATTTGAATATTGTTTTTAATATTGTTGTGCAGCACTTTGGAAACATTGTTGTTGTTTAAATGTGCTATATAAATAAAGTGGATTGAAAAAACAAAAAAATACTTTTAAAAAGATTAATAAATTGATTAGGAATCGTTACAAATAAGAATCGGAAATAATTTGAAAAAATACTCTTTTTAAACCCCCTAATAACATTATGAGCAAAACAAAACTTCCCTGCCCTTCCATAGACACCATCACCCGTGTTCGAGGAAAACATCAGTAGAAGAGGACGCAAAATAGAATATAGCAGCTAATTGTATTTTTCTGCTCTTATTTGACTCAGTCTTTCCTGCCTCATGTTGCTCCTGATCTTGAATATTTTACCATTCAAACTCTAAAGTCTTCAAGGTCAAATCTCTTGCTTGGTTTGTCCCAAATTTGTGCCAAATTACTTCAAGGTCGGATTTATTCAAATCTCTCGCTTGATTTGTCCCAAATTTGTCCAAATGTATCCAAAGTTGTCCCAAATTACTTCAAGGTCGGATTTATTCAAATATCCTGCTTGGTTTGTCCCAAATTTGTCCCAAATTACTTCAAGGTGGGATTTATTCAAATCTCTCGCTTGATTTGTCCCAAATTCGTCCAAATTAGGGATGTCCGATAATATCGGCCGATAAATGCGTTAAAATGTAATATCAGAAATTATCGGTATCGTTTTTTTTATTATCGGTATCGTTTTTTTAAAATTAAATCAACATAAAAAACACAAGATACACTTACAATTAATGCACCAACCCAAAAAACCTCCCTCCTCATTCACACAAAAGGGTTGTTTCTTTCTGTTATTAATATTCTGCTTCCTACATTATATATCAATATATATCAATTCAGTCTGCAAGGGATACAGTCCGTAAGCACACATGATTGTGCGTGCTGCTGCTCCACTAATAGTACTAACCTTTAACAGTTAATTTTACAAATTTTCATTAATTACTAGTTTCTATGTAACTGTTTTTATATTGTTTTACTTTCTTTTTTATTCAAGAAAATGTTTTTAATTTATTTATCATATTTTATTTTATAATTTTTTTTAAAAAGTACCTTATCTTCACCATACCTGGTTGTCCAAATTAGGCATAATAATGTGTTAATTCCACGACTGTATATATCGGTTGATATCGGTATCGGTTGATATCGGTATCGGTTGATATCGGTATCGGTAATTAAGAGTTGGACAATATCGGAATATCGGATATCGGCAAAAAGCCATTATCGGACATCCCTAGTCCAAATGTATCCAAATGTGTCCCAAATTACTTCAAGGTCGGATTTATTCAAATCTCTCACTTTGTCCCAAATCACTTTTTAAAGAGACTTGAAATTTCCCTGGGACACATTCCTTATTTAACTGGCGGGCCACATTAAAGACGTGGGCGGGCCACATTAAAGACGTGGGCGGGCCACATTAAAGACGTGGGCGGGCCACACATGTGGTGTGGACACCCCTCGTCTATATCAACAATATGATGTGGCAGGACAGGAAAGATTTAAAACCAAAAAATTAATTATTATTTAAAAAAAAAAAAAATCATTTAGGAATCGTTACAAATAAGAATCGCAATTAATTTTAAAATATACTCTTTTTAAACCCCCTAATAACATTATGAGCAAAACAAAACTTTCCTGCCCTTCCATAGACACCATCGCCCGTGTTCCAGAAAAACATCAGTAGAAGAGGACGCAAAATAGAATATAGCAGCTAATTGTATTTTTCTTTCCCCCCCTCATGTTGCTCCTGATCTTAAATCTTTTACCATTTAGCAAATACGACCACATCTTAAATCGTTTACCATTTACCAAATACGACCACATCTTAAATCGTTTACCATTTACCAAATACGACCACATCTTAAATCGTTTACCATTTACCAAATACGACCACATCTTAAATCGTTTACCATTTACCAAATACGACCACATCTTAAATCTTTTACCATTTACCAAATACGACCACATCACACCAGTTCTCAAATCCCTTCCCTGGCTTCCTGTTCCACTCAGGATTGAATACAAAGTCTCCCTACTAACCCACCAGATCCTCCGTGGAAATGCCCCCCCCCCTCTACCTCAAAGAACTGCTCACCCCCAAATCCTCCACACGAGACAGGCTAACCTCCTGCAACCTCCGAGGACAAAGCTCCGAACAATGGGAGCCCGGCCTTTCTGCTCCGCCGCTCCCAGTCTGTGGAACGCTCTCCCTGACCACCTGAGGGCACCACAGACTGTGAATGTTTTTAAAAAAGGCTTAAAACCCCTTCTTTTTAAAAAAGCCTTTTTTTTTAGATGTATGCGTGCTAGTTGTAGTTTAGATTTTTTATTTATTTGTATTATTTTGTATTTATTTTTTAAACACACTGGAGCACTTTGAGGTTTTTTGTTCAACGTAAAATGCTTTTTACAAATAAAATAGATGATCATTATTACCATCCCAAACTCTAAAGTCTTCAATGTTGGATTTATTCAAATCTCTCGCTTGGTTTGTCCCAAATTTGAGCGAGGAGGTCCATACTTTCCTCATCCTTTGCAAGAATGCCTTCCCATTCTGCCTGACAATAACATGTTTGGGGATAAAACTGCTAGCGACACACATTATTACGCAACACCAAAACTGCCTCCGGTCTTCTTTGGTGACGTCAGCCGGCCAACATTTTGGAGGTAAAAGTGGGCGTTCCAAAATGTGCTGAAACTGGTTAAAAACAACAACAACAACAACAAGCCTGAAATGACTACCGTGTGTGTTTGTGGGGCCACAACTGTGACCGTGTTGTCGGCATTCCAGGTGTACAAATGCTAAAGACAAAACCTCAACAAAGGAGGTCCAAAAAGGTGTTAGCGCTAGCACATGCTAGTGTAGTGTGAGTCACCTCCACCTGCACACACCACACGTGCACACCCAAATAGGAGGTTGAGAGGGTCTCACCCGTGTGGGTCCTGAGGTGGGCTTTCAGGTGAGAGGACTTGGTGTAGACCTTCTTGCAGCCTGACGGGAGGAACACACAATACAAAAGTTGCATGAGGAGAGGAATGTTGCTTCTACCAAGAGTTCTTCAAGTGGTGGTGCCTCACTTAGGGGCCACGTGGTGGTGCCTTACTTAGGGGCCACGTGGTGGTGCCTCACTTAGGGGCCACGTGGTGGTGCCTCACTTAGGGGCCACGTGGTGACAAGAAGACCCCCAAAGTGAGGGGACATCAGTAGACATCTTTGGAGCTGCAGTTTTACTGAGGATTATCTTTATCTTTATTTGAGGATTAAAGCGAGTGTTAGTATCTTTATTTATCTTTATTTGAGGATTAAAGTAAGTGTTACTATCTTTATTTATCTTTATTTGATTATTAAAGCGAGTGTTACTATCTTTATTTATCTTTGAGGATTAAAGTAAGTGTTACTATCTTTATTTATCTTTATTTGATTATTAAAGCGAGTGTTACTATCTTTATTTATCTTTATTTGATTATTAAAGCGAGTGTTACTATCTTTATTTGAGGATTAAAGAAAGTGTTACTATCTTTATTTGATTATTAAAGCGAGTGTTACTATCTTTATTTATCTTTATTTGAGGATTAAAGTGAGTGTTACTATCTTTATTTATCTTTATTTGATTATTAAAGCGAGTGTTACTATCTTTATTTATCTTTATTTGATTATTAAAGCGAGTGTTACTATCTTTATTTATCTTTGAGGATTAAAGTAAGTGTTACTATCTTTATTTGATTATTAAAGTGAGTGTTACTATCTTTATTTATCTTTATTTGAGGATTAAAGCGAGTGTTACTATCTTTATTTATCTTTATTTGATTATTAAAGCGAGTGTTACTATCTTTATTTATCTTTGAGGATTAAAGTAAGTGTTACTATCTTTATTTATCTTTATTTGATTATTAAAGTGAGTGTTACTATCTTTATTTATCTTTATTTGAGGATTAAAGCGAGTGTTACTATCTTTATTTATCTTTTTTTGATTATTAAAGTAAGTGTTACTATCTTTATTTGATTATTAAAGCGAGTGTTACTATCTTTATTTATCTTTATTTGAGGATTAAAGTGAGTGTTACTATCTTTATTTATCTTTATTTGAGGATTAAAGCGAGTGTTACTATCTTTATTTATCTTTATTTGAGGATTAAAGTAAGTGTTACTATCTTTATTTATCTTTGAGGATTAAAGTGAGTGTTACTATCTTTATTTATCTTTATTTGATTATTAAAGTGAGTGTTACTATCTTTATTTGAGGATTAAAGCGAGTGTTACTATCTTTATTTATCTTTGAGGATTAAAGTGAGTGTTACTATCTTTATTTATCTTTGATTATTAAAGTGAGTGTTACTATCTTTATTTGAGGATTAAAGAGAGTGTTACTATCTTTATTTGATTATTAAAGCGAGTGTTACTATCTTTATTTGAGGATTAAAGCGAGTGTTACTATCTTTATTTATCTTTATTAGATTATTAAAGCGAGTGTTACTATCTTTAAACAACATTCTTAATGAAGGTTGTGTATTGGAAGTTGTAATTAGTGTCAGACCAGACGTGCCACTCAGCAACAATTCCAACAGTCACATCAATGCAATGACGGCGGACGTTTTTCCGTGCAATTTGTGCTGCACTTATTTGAGTTATGTGGACGGCAGCGCGACATTTTCCCGTGCAGCTGCTGCTGACTCCCCTCCGCCGCCACGCATACTTCCTCCCCACTCAAGACGTGCGCACACACGCCGCCTGCAAGTGGCTGCACATCCACCAGCTCCCCTGACATCTCATGTTGGCTGCTTTTTTTTAAATTTCCTGAATAAAAGATTGCGATGCTCTCACTCAGACGTGCAAAACAAGCACACTTAATGAGCACAAACAAGTTAGTGCCATCGTCAACATACCACTCGTGTCTCTGCGGCAGCAACTATCTCACTCAACCTCTTTTACTTACCTGTTAGCATGCTAGCGTTAGCATGATAACGTTTTTTTTGCTAGAATTTTAGCTAACTTTGATCTTTTTAAGCTAATAATCATGAATTTTGTTACTTGGCGCCGTCTTAGAAATGTGCTAGCAGTTCTCCTGTTAGCATGCTTACGGGTTTTTTTGCTAGCATTTTTAGCTAACATTGATCTTTTTAAGCAAACAATCATAGATTTTGTTGCATGGCGCCATCTTAGACACATGCTAGCTGTTACAATGTTAGCATGCTGACGTTTTTTTTTTGCTAACATTTTAGCTAGTTTGGTTGTTTTTATTTTAGCTAATAACCATGGATTTTGTTACTTGGCACCATCCTAGAAGTATGTGAGCTGTTCCCCTGTTAGCATGCCAACAATAGCATGCTAATGTTTTTAGCGAGCATTTGAGCGAACCTTGATCTTTTCAAACTAACAATCTTGGATTTTCTTACTTGGCGCCATCTTAGAAGTATGCTAGCTGTTCCCCTGTTAGCAAGCTAACAATTTAGCTAACTTTGTTCTTTTAAAGCTAATAAGTCTAGATTGAGTGACTTGGCACCATCTTGGAAGTATGCTAGTTGTTCCCCTGTTAGCAATGGTAATGTTAGCATGCCAACAAAAGCATGCTAATGTTTTTTTGCGAGCATTTTATCAAATATTGTTCTTTTCAAGCTAAAAACCGTGGATGTTGTTACTTGGTGACATCTAGAAGTATGCTAGCTGTTCCCCGGTTTGAATGTTAATGTTAGCATGCTTATGCTTTTTTTCTTGCATTTTAGCTAATGTTGTTGTTTTTAATCTAATAAGAGCTTCAAGAAACAACCGTAGTGACACACAATTAGGATCCTAACCAGGACTGACTTTTGTTGAGTAATGTAAACAAGCATCTTGTATGCCGCGTGCTAGCAAAGACATGACGTCCCTGGGGGAGGTAATGATAATTGGTTCCCACCTGGGTAATCACAGTGGTGGATCCGCCGCTTCTCCAAGTCTGGGTTGTTCCTGCGGTTGTAGCGCACCGGGGTCAAGACCTGCGTGGCGGCGGGGACGTGGGGGTTCGGCGCGGCAGCTTGCCCCGACGGGTGGGCGGTGGCGGCGGCGGCCAGTCCCGGGGTGCTGCCCGCCATCTTGGAGGCGATGGTGGCCGCATAGGAAGGAGGCGGCGACATGGTGTGGAGCAGCTCCTTCTGCCTGTCGGGGCTGCCTGGTTCGGAGCTGGGCGGCGAGGGCGGCAGGTAGGGCGCCTGCTGCTGCTGGAAGAAGTGGGCGTGGGGGCGCGAGTAAGAGGGTCCGCCGCCGCAGAAGGAAGACTTGGCGCTTTGGTCTTGCTGGGATGTGCGGAAGGTGTGCTGCATGTGGGCCTCCATGTTGTCGCCGTGGTGATGCTCCAAGCCGGAGATCAGGAGCTGGAAGAGCGAGGCGCCGCCGTCGTGCTGCTCGTACCCGGCCGGCGACATTTCCTGTTTAATGAAGACCTCCGGCACCAGGGTGTCGCCGCCCTGCTGGTGGAAAGCGCTGGTGAAGTCTGGCAACCCCGCCATGTTTACGGCGGAGGTCTCCATGGCGACGCCGACATGGCCGGCGGCGCCGCAGCTACTTGTGGGCGGGAGGCTCTGAGAGAAGCACGGCGGCGCCGCCGCTTCCATCTTGACTTGGACTTGGAGGTTCTCGTGGGGCGGAGCCAAGCCCGCCCTCAGGTAAGTCATGTCGGGAAGGTAAAGGTTCATGTTGAGGGTGTACGGCGCCCCGGCCTGCTCCTCGCCGAAGAAGTGATCCATCCCCACGGCGCCGTCTCTTTGGGACTTCTGGCCGTCTGGAAGCGGCTGCGGGGAGAGATAGCGGTCCATCTCGCACTTGGCCTGTCGGAGGAGGACAAATAAAGCCGTCATTTGATTGGCGCGTCAGCACTCAGACATTTATCAAGTAGTCATCAAGAGGCGGCTGCGACATTCCCGCTCTGCCTGCAAGGCTGAACTCACAAACCCGCGTGCATGCCAGCTTCCAGCAGGCAGAACCACCCCATGCATGCCAGCTTCCAGGAGGGAGAACCACTCCATGCATGCTAGCTTCCAGGAGGGAGAACCACCCCATGCATGCTAGCTTCCAGGAGGGGAGAACCACCCCATGCATGCTAGCTTCCAGGAGGGGAGAACCACCCCATGCATGCTAGCTTCCATGAGGGAGAACCACTCCATGCATGCCAGCTTCCAGGAGGGAGAACCACTCCATGCATGCCAGGTTCCATGAGGGAGAACCACTCCATGCATGCCAGCTTCTAGGAGGGGAGAACCACTCCATGCATGCCAGCTTCCAGGAGGGAGAACCACCCCATGCATGCCAGCTTCCAGGAGGGAGAACCACTCCATGCATGCCAGCTTCCATGAGGGAGAACCACTCCATGCATGCCAGCTTCCAGGAGGGGAGAACCACTCCATGCATGCCAGCTTCCAGGAGGGAGAACCACCCCATGCATGCCAGCTTCCAGGAGGGAGAACCACCCCATGCATGCTAGCTTCCAGGAGGGGAGAACCACCCCATGCATGCTAGCTTCCATGAGGGAGAACCACTCCATGCATGCCAGCTTCCAGGAGGGAGAACCACTCCATGCATGCCAGCTTCCATGAGGGAGAACCACCCCATGCATGCCAGCTTCCAGGAGGGGAGAACCACCCCATGCATGCCAGCTTCCAGGAGGGAGAACCACCCCATGCATGCCAGCTTCCAGGAGGGAGAACCACCCCATGCATGCCAGCTTCCAGGAGGGAGAACCACCCCATGCATGCCAGGTTCCAGGAGGGAGAACCACCCCATGCATGCTAGCTTCCAGGAGGGAGAACCACTCCATGCATGCCAGCTTCCAGGAGGGAGAACCACCCCATGCATGCTAGCTTCCAGGAGGGAGAACCACCCCATGCATGCTAGCTTCCAGGAGGGAGAACCACCCCATGCATGCTAGCTTCCAGGAGGGAGAACCACTCCATTTCCAGGAGGGGAGAACCACCCCATGCATGCCAGCTTCCAGGAGGGAGAACCACCCCATGCATGCCATGTTCCAGGAGGGAGAACCACCCCATGCAAGCCAGGTTCAAAATCAGAATCAGAAATATTGTATTAATCCCTGAGGGGAAATTAAAATGTTCAGCACAATCCCATTCAAGATCAGACAAACATTACAGGGAGACAGAACAGGATCGCTGACGGGTATGCCAACTCCTGGCGCCCCTTACAACCAGGAGGGAGAACCACTCCATGCATGCCAGGTTCCAGGAGGGAGAACCACCCCATGCATGCCAGGTTCCAGGAGGGAGAACCACCCCATGCATGCCAGGTTCCAGGAGGGAGAACCACCCCATGCATGCCAGGTTCCAGGAGGGAGAACCACTCCATGCATGCCAGGTTCCAGGAGGGAGAACCACTCCATGCATGCCAGGTTCCAGGAGGGAGAACCACCCCATGCATGCCAGGTTCCAGGAGGGAGAACCACCCAAGCCTGCATGCGGGAGATGTGCTGCTGTCCTGGGACCTTTGCAAGCGGGCTCACTTGCCGACAACTGCTCGCCAACTGGCCGCCAACACGCAGCAAATGTCGCACGAACAGGCGAGCGGCGGTGGGGGGCTCAAAAAAAAAAAAAAAAAAAAAAAAAAAAAAAAAAAAGAAGCAAGCAGCCGCCACGCCCATTGGAGGACAAAACAGCGGGAAATAAGCGTAAATGCAGTGTTTACCTGCGTGTAGTCGCTTCGGTCCGAGTCGCTCATCTTGCACACCAAGCCCAGCAGCGCCGAGTCCTCCATGGGGAAGCCCGCGGCCAAGGACGCCTTGTGCAGCGGGAAGAAAGGCTCCTCATGTCCGACGTCGCTCATCGCTAGTGTCGCAGACATGGGGTTTCCCTCCGGAGAAAGAAGAATAAAAAGGGGGAAGGATTGCTGTTGTTTTTTGAAAGACTTCGTCCAAGAAAAGAAAAATGTTCGACGAGGATGCTGCTGCAGCCGAGCCCGGGCAGGGAGGGAGAGTAGGTCCGTACGACGGTGCTTACATCCCCGCTCTGCACTTGTCTCGCCTCCTCCAGCGGCCCACCATCACTTTTCTATGGGGCGGGCGTGCAGGGCGGAGCTAGCGGACCTGGCAACCCGGTGGCCACCGCCCTGAACTCCATCTCCACGCAGTCAAGGTTAAAGCACATTCTGCGTGGTTCTTTTATGGATCCACGCGGAATGGGGCCACAAATGCCATGAAAAACGAAAAAAACAATTCAAAATCCAACGGAGGTAAAAAGAAGAAGGAAAACCAGGACCACAGTGGTCGCTGAAGAGGATGTGGTTGTTGTCACTTTTTTTTTTTTTTTTTACTGTGGTGCACAGATATTTAAAAACGGCCCCGAGTTCACTTCAAAACTTGGGAGACAAACAATTCCTAAAAACATTGCATTGAAATCACAACGAGGTGGTTGCAGGAGTTCACACAAATAACATTAAAGAAAACAAATATTTAAAAAAGATCACAGAGCTGACTCAACCAGCTGATGCCTCAGCGGCGCCGTTTCTACATGCGGCTACAAAAGTAAAAACCAGGAAAAACTCAAACATGAGCAATAAATAGTACACATTGCGCAACGGAAGACACCGGGAGAGCAAACTCCGTCGTAGGCTGCCCACCAGCTCAAGGCCAATGTCTGCGGATTCTGCACGGATCCAGGGAGAGCAAAGTGTGAGACAGGAACAGGAACCCCTGAAGAGGTGCTGCAAAGAAGAAGTGGCCAAAGATAGGTGTGCCAACCTTGTGGCGTCGTGTATATGTCATTGCTGCCAAAGGTGCATCAACTAAGTATTGATCAAAGGCTGTCAATACTTATGTACATTTTTGGTTTCTAATACATTTGCACAATAAAAAAAACATTGTTTACATTGCCATGATTGTGTGTGTGTACATATATATATATATATATATATATATATATATATATATATATATATATATATATATATATATATATATATATATATATATATATATATATATATATATATATATATATATATAGAACACACACATATATACATAATATATACACTGTACATATATTAGGGATGTCCGATAATGGCTTTTTGCCGATATCCGATATGCCGATATTGTTCAACTCTTTAATTACCGATACCGATATCAACTGATACCGATATAAACCGATATATACAGTCGGGGAATTAACACATTATTATGCCTAATTTGGACAACCAGGTATGGTGAAGATAAGGTACTTTTTAAAAAAATGAATCAAATAAAATAATATAAATAAATTAAAAACATTTTCTTGAATAAAAAAGAAAGTAAAACAATATAAAAACAGTTACATAGAAACTAGTAATTAATGAACATTTGTAAAATTAACTGTTAAAGGTTAGTACTACTAGTGGAGCAGCAGCACGCACAATCATGTGTGCTTACGGACTGTATCCCTTGCAGACTGTATTGATATATATTGATATATAATGTAGGAACCAGAATATTAATAACAGAAAGAAACAACCCTTTTGTGTGAATGAGTGTAAATGGGGGAGGGAGGTTTTTTGGGTTGGTGCACTAATTGTGAGTGTATCTTGTGTTTTTTATGTGGATTTAATAAAAAATAAATAAAAAAAAACAAAAAAAAACGATACTGATAACAAAAAAACCGATACCGATAATTTCCGATATTACATTTTAACGCATTTATCGGCCGATAATATCGGCAGACCGATATTATCGGACATCTCTAACATATATACATGTATATATATTAGTATGTATGCATACATAAATATATATATATATATATATATATATATATACAGTATATATATATATATACACATATATATAGTAGTATGAGAAAGAGACAAACAGACTACAGTAGTACATCCCAACACTCCTGTTTCGTGGTTACTCACTCATGAGATTTGAGTGAGTAACCACGAAACAGGCGTGTTGGAATGAATCTCTTTATCTGGAATGAGTATCTTTATATATATATACACACATACTAGTAGTGTTACTCAAGGTTCCCTTTTAGATTCTCTCTTTTTCGTCATTATTTGGACTATTCAACTGGTGGCCCCCAGTGGTTTGTAAATGTGAGACATATTCATAGGGCCCTCACACAATCACTAACTAGTTCCAGAGCCAACCCTCGGCTTTGTCTGCTTCTTAGAAATATTTTTTTTGTTGACCCATTTTGTTCTTTAATATGACTTCATTCTTATTATTAGACTCCTGAAGGGCCCCCACGTACACTCACTATGTTTACATGCACCGATTAACTCGTTATTGACCTAATGTGGTTAAAACTGGCTTTTTAAAACACACCTTTTACGCATGCAGAATGATTTTGTATGGAAAAAACTTTGATAAGTCCTTTTCCGATTATCGTATTCATTTGGTTAAGCCTACCCTGTCTTTAAATACTAATGACGCCTCTGTTCCCAACTCTAATCAAGGGTCCTTGAATGCACCACAGTTACAGCCTGTGAGATGCAAAAGTGCAACTTGAACATAACTTTGTCGAATAGGGCCACACATACATTTTGACCTTTCTTTCTATCACCTCAGCCTGGTTCCCAAATGTTGTATGATTGCACGAATGTGAGCTTTGATGACTTTATGACGTCTGTGTTGAGGAACAGTCAAGTGAAATGAGCCACTTTGCAGGGAATGGTAGGTGGTCTGTCTTGCACATCCATTTTTTTTTTTTACGGAACTTTTGGGACGTCGTATTTTATTCCAAGCCCCTCCCATAATAGCAGATTTACCTCCACATTGTTCCTGTCCTCCATGGTGCGCAGCGCCGGCTCATTGTCCAGCACAGCTCCTACGGCACAGGTGTCACACTCAAGGCCAAGAAACCATGATTTTATTTGGCCCTCGAAAGCCTGGAAATAATATGTGTCAGTAAAGTTCTTTATCATTTCTCACTAAATGTTTTCATTATTTTTATTTTGACAGAAAAAAAATACATGTTGTCGTTGCAATGACATCTTTTCTTAAACTTAAATACCAATATAATAATGCAACAGATATTATCATACATTTTAATATAAATATATAAAATAAATACTTTTTATCTGCTTGATACATTTTTTCAAAGTAAGTTCTCCATCAAATTGTACATGTAAATGAGAATAGATTTTACAGTAAAACTGTGAAATTAACTGTGTTTTTTACAGCACTTTAGTGTTATTATTTATTATTATTTAGTGTTATTTATTTATCAAAAAACAGTACAACTGTTTTTTGATGATCAAATTCTGGCAACTGAGCTGCCAGTTTTTTATTTTACTGTTTTTACATTTTGCCATTTACAGTAATACACTGGAAAATCTACAGCTATTTTTATGGTTTATAAAAAAAACTGTCAGCTCAGTTGCCAGAATTTTACCGTAAAAAAGCAGTTTCCTTTGCACTTTTTTTGGGGAATTTTGCTATCGTTCACAATTATTATGAGACAAGAACAACAGTCTCTTTTTTTCCCACAATTTTAAAGATAATAAACGCTTAAAAGATGCGGTTAATCAACTTCAAAACCCTCCATTAACGTTTTATATACACACTGCAAGTATATATATAATGTAGTAACAGACACCTTCATAACAATATGTAATATGTACAATAAACACACTGCAAGTATATATATAATGTAGTAACAGACACCTTCATAACAATATGTAATATGTACAATATACACACTGCAAGTATATATATAATGTAGTAACAGACACCTTCATAACAATATGTAATATGTACAATATACACACTGCAAGTATATATATAATGTAGTAACAGACACCTTCATAACAATATGTAATATGTACAATATACACACTGCAAGTATATATATAATGTAGTAACAGACACCTTCATAACAATATGTAATATGTACAATATACACACTGCAAGTATATATATATAATGTAGTAACAGACACCTTCATAACAATATGTAATATGTACAATATACACACTGCAAGTATATATATAATGTAGTAACAGACACCTTCATAACAATATGTAATATGTACAATATACACACTGCAAGTATATATATAATGTAGTAACAGACACCTTCATAACAATATGTAATATGTACAATATACACACTGCAAGTATATATATAATGTAGTAACAGACACCTTCATAACAATATGTAATATGTACAATATACACACTGCAAGTATATATATAATGTAGTAACAGACACCTTCATAACAATATGTAATATGTACAATATACACACTGCAAGTATATATATATATAATGTAGTAACAGACACCTTCATAACAATATGTAATATGTACAATATACACACTGCAAGTATATATATAATGTAGTAACAGACACCTTCATAACAATATGTAATATGTACAATATACACACTGCAAGTATACAATAACAATGTTGTTACAGTTTGGTTATTATACATGTTACACAACGTAAATTAAGTATTGTTGACGCTTTTTGAAAGCATTTTGAAAGTGATTTAGAGGTAGCATTGATTGCTAACATTAGCTGCATTGCTAGCCACGTAAAACAAGATGATTTTTATGTTAGAAAGCGGGAAAAAAAAGAAGAAAAAAAAGACTTTTGTCTTCTTGTCTCTCATAATGATTGTGAACGATATGCAAAATTCCCCCCAAACAGTGCAGTTCCCCTTTAAGGTGTGGGACATGTACTACCCTTAAGTTGTGGGACATGTACTACCTTTAAGGTGTGGGACATGTACTACCTTTAAGGTGTGGGACATGTACCACCTTTAAGGTGTGGGACATGTACTACCTTTAAGGTGTGGGACATGTACAGCACACACTGGCTGGACTATGGACAATTAGTCACGTTTTGCTTGATTGCGGCCGTGTTTTTCCACCGACACTGCTCAAATTGTACACGTATGTGCTTGTCAGTCCTCTAAAGCAGTGGTCCCCAACCACCGGGCCGTGGCCCGGTACCAATCTGTCCGCGGCCTGATTGTAAGAAATAAAATAAAAAATAAAACATTTTTTTTATATACACTACCGTTCAAAAGTTTGGGGTAACCCAAATAATTTTGTGGAATATCCTTTTCTTTTCTAAGAACAAGAATAGACTGTCGAGTTTCAGATGAAAGTTCTCTTCTTCTGGCCATTTTGAGCGTTTAATTGACCCCACAAATGTGATGCTCCAGAAACTCAATCTGCTCAAAGGAAGGTCAGTTTTGTAGCTTCTGTAACGAGCTAAAGTGTTTTCAGATGTGTGAACATGATTGCACAAGGGTTTTCTAATCATCAATTAGCCTTCTGAGCCAATGAGCAAACACATTGTACCATTAGAACACTGGAGTGATAGTTGCTGGAAATGGGCCTCTATACACCTATGTAGATATTGCACCAAATACCAGACATGTGCAGCTAGAATAGTCATTTACCACCTTAGCAATGTATAGAGTGTATTTCTTTAAAGTTAAGACTAGTTTAAAGTTATCTTCATTGAAAAGTACAGTGCTTTTCCTTAAAAAATAAGGACATTTCAATGTGACCCCAAACTTTTGAACGGTAGTGTATATATATACATATATATACATTATATATCAATATAGATCAATACAGTCTGCAGGGATACAGTCCGTAGGCACACATGATTGTATTTCTTTATGAAAATAAATAAATAAATAAAAATTCCCACCGGTCCGTGGGACAAATTTTCAAGCGTTGACCGGTCCCCAGCTACAAAAAGGTTGGGGACCACTGCCCTAAAGGTCCGTACCAAATTTGGTGCTGATCCAGCAAAACAGCCTACAATTACAATGGGGTGATTCTGTGGAGCGCTTTGGGCAGTGTGAGAAATTTCAAGTCAGTGCAACACTTGAGGGTTTAATAACAGTGCCGTTGTATATTTGTCCTGAAAAGTGTGAAAGAAAGACGGTTTAATGATCATCCAACTATCTGACACACATTTAGAAATGCATGTTTTCACATGATGAAACTATATATACAACTGTGCAAATTCTGGGAATTTAATTGACTTTGTTGAACGCTTTAAAGAACAGGATCAAAACTACAAGCAGGATGTGAATGAAAAAAAATGTCCGTACAAGCTGGCCAGGTATGAAAGGAAGAAGCTTGTTGGGCGAAGTACAGCACGCCATAATTACTGAGCGGCAGCATCAATAACCACAACAACAACAACAACAACAACTAGCAGCTGGATTGACTTAGAGCACGAGGAGGTGCTAAAAGTGTGCCAAGCGTCCGACGTAAGACCCAGGCAGAGTGGAAAGCATGATGATGTTATGATAGATGGACACAATCACGGCAGAGGGCGCCAGGAAAGAAGAATATTTGGGCACTTGGCGAGGAATGTGTTACCTGTGGAACATCTGAGCGCGTGGGAGAACAAGGGAAGGCTCGGGACGCTGGGAGAAAGTTGATATGTCAACAAAACTAACACAAAGATGAGGTCAAAACGTCAGAATGTTTGCTCCAGTCGTTATTTGGGATTCTGCTTCACTTTTCGGTACCAATCTGGAGTTTCTCTTTTGGTCTGCAAATAAAATAAGAGAAATATGTATTCAGTAGTCGGATAAATGTTCAAGCAATGAGTACAAATGAACTGGTGTGTGTGTGAAGTACTGAAGTTGTTTTTAATGGGACCTATTGTGATTTTACACGATATTTAAAAGACTTACTTGTGGTTTATATCAGTGGTCCCAACCACCGGTGCGGGGACCAGTACCGGTCCGTGACGCAATTGCTACCGGGCCGCACAGAAACATTATTTCATTTATAAACTACCGCTTTTTAACTTTGGCCTGTCCCACTAAACACAGCAATAAGCTTGTTAATAGATGTCAATTACAACTACTTTGTTATAGTACATGGGACAATAACCATTGAAAGATTGAACTTAACATTGGTTGAAAGATTGAACGTAAGATTGGTTGAAAGATTGAACGTAAGATTGGTTGAAAGATTGAACGTAACATTGGTTGAAAGATTGGACGTAAGATTGGTTGAAAGATTGAACGTAAGATTGGCTGAAAGATTGAACATAAAATTGGTTGAAAGATTGAACGTAACATTGGTTGAAAGATTGAACGTAAGATTGAATGTAAAATTGGTTGAAAGATTGGACGTAAGATTGGTTGAAAGATTGAACATAAGATTGAATGTAAAATTGGTTGAAAGATTGAACGTAACATTGGTTGAAAGATTGGACGTAAGATTGAATGTAAAATTGGTTGAAAGATTGAACGTAAGATTGAATGTAAAATTGGTTGAAAGATTGAACGTAAGATTGAACGCGAAATTGGTTGAAAAATTGAACGCAAAATTGAACGTAAAATTGGTTGAAAGATTGGACGTAAAATTGGTTGAAAGATTGAACGTAAAATTGGTTGAAAGATTGAACGCAAAATTGAACGTAAAATTGGTTGAAAGATTGGACGTAAAATTGGTTGAAAGCTAGAACGTAAAATTGGTTGAAAGATTGAACGCAAAATTTAACGTAACATTGGTTGAAAGATTGGACGTAAAATTGGTTGAAAGATTGAACACAAGATTGAACGTAAAATTGGTTGAAAGATTGAACGTAAGATTGGTTGAAAGATTGGACATAAAATTGGTTGAAAGATCGAACGTAAAATTGGTTGTAAGATTGAATGCAAGATTGAACGTAAAATTGGTTGAAAGATTGAACGTAACATTGGTTGAAAGATTGGACGTAAGATTGAATGTAAAATTGGTTGAAAGATTGAACGTAAGATTGAATGTAAAATTGGTTGAAAGATTGAACGTAAGATTGAACGCGAAATTGGTTGAAAAATTGAACGCAAAATTGAACGTAAAATTGGTTGAAAGATTGGACGTAAAATTGGTTGAAAGATTGAACGTAAAATTGGTTGAAAGATTGAACGCAAAATTGAACGTAAAATTGGTTGAAAGATTGGACGTAAAATTGGTTGAAAGCTAGAACGTAAAATTGGTTGAAAGATTGAACGCAAAATTTAACGTAACATTGGTTGAAAGATTGGACGTAAAATTGGTTGAAAGATTGAACACAAGATTGAACGTAAAATTGGTTGAAAGATTGAACGTAAGATTGGTTGAAAGATTGGACATAAAATTGGTTGAAAGATCGAACGTAAAATTGGTTGTAAGATTGAATGCAAGATTGAACGTAAAATTGGTTGAAAGATTGGATGTAAATTTGGTAGAAAGATTGAACGTACGATTGAATGTAAAATTGGTTAAAAGATTGGACGTAAATTTGGTTGAAAGATCGGACGTGAAATTGGTTGAAAGCTTGAACGTAAAATTGGTTGAAAGATTGAACACAAGATTGAATGTAAAATTGGTTGAAAGATTGAACGTAAGATTGGTTGAAAGATTGGACATAAAATTGGTTGAAAGATCGAACGTAAAATTGGTTGAAAGATTGAACGTAAGATTGGTTGAAAGGCTGAATGTAAAATTGGTTGAAAGATTGGACATAAAATTGGTTGGAAGATCGAACGTAAAATTGGTTGAAAGATTGAACACAAGATTGAATGTAAAATTGGTTGAAAGATCGAACGTAAAATTGGTTGAAAGATTGAACGTAAGATTGGTTGAAAGATTGGACGTAAGATTGGTTGAAAGATTGGACATAAAATTGGTTGGAAGATCGAACGTAAAATTGGTTGAAAGATTGGACGTAAGATTGAACGCGAAATTGGTTGACAGATTGGACGTAAAATTGGTTGAAAGATTGAACGTAACATTGGTTGAAAGATTGGATGTAAGATTGGTTGAAAGATTGGACGTAAAATTGGTTGAAAGATTGAACACAAGATTGAACACAAGTTAGAACGTAAAATTGGTTGAAAGATTGAACGTAAGATAGAACGTAAGATTGAACGCGAAATTGGTTGAAAGATTGAACGTAAAATTGGTTGAAAGATTGAACGTAAAATTGGTTGAAAGATTGAACGCAAAATTGAACGTAAAATTGGTTGAAAGATTGGACGTAAAATTGGTTGAAAGCTAGAACGTAAAATTGGTTGAAAGATTGAACGCAAAATTTAACGTAACATTGGTTGAAAGATTGGACGTAAAATTGGTTGAAAGATTGAACACAAGATTGAACGTAAAATTGGTTGAAAGATTGGATGTAAGATTGGTTGAAAGATTGGACGTAAAATTGGTTGAAAGATTGAACACAAGATTGAACACAAGTTAGAACGTAAAATTGGTTGAAAGATTGAACGTAAGATAGAACGTAAGATTGAACGCGAAATTGGTTGAAAGATTGAACGTAAAATTGGTTGAAAGATTGAACGTAAAATTGGTTGAAAGATTGAACGCAAAATTGAACTTAAAATTGGTTGAAAGATTGGACGTAAAATTGGTTGAAAGATTGAACGTAAAATTGGTTGAAAGATTGAATGCAAAATTGAACGTAAAATTGGTTGA
Source organism: Entelurus aequoreus (assembly GCF_033978785.1). Lineage (NCBI taxonomy): Eukaryota > Metazoa > Chordata > Actinopteri > Syngnathiformes > Syngnathidae > Entelurus > Entelurus aequoreus. The sequence continues at coordinate 71,142,247 of NC_084739.1, forward strand.
AAGATTGGACGTAAAATTGGTTGAAAGCTAGAACGTAAAATTGGTTGAAAGATTGAACGCAAAATTGAACGTAAAATTGGTTGAAAGATTGGACGTAAAATTGGTTGAAAGCTAGAACGTAAAATTGGTTGAAAGATTGAACGTAAAATTGGTTGAAAGATTGAACGTAAAATTGGTTGAAAGATTGAACGCAAAATTGAACGTAAAATTGGTTGAAAGATTGGACGTAAAATTGGTTGAAAGATTGAACGTAACATTGGTTGAAAGTTTGGATGTAAGATTGGTTGAAAGATTGGACGTAAAATTGGTTGAAAGATTGAACGTAAAATTGGTTGAAAGCTTGAACGTAAATTTGGTTGAAAGATTGGACGTAAAATTGGTTGAAAGATTGAACGTAAAATTGGTTGAAAGCTTGAACGTAAATTTGGTTGAAAGATCGAACGTAAAATTGGTTGAAAGCTTGAACGTAAATTTGGTTGAAAGATAGAACGTAAAATTGGTTGAAAGATTGAACGTAAGATTGGTTGAAAGATTGGACATAAAATTGGTTGAAAGATCGAACGTCAAATTGGTTGAAAGATTGAATGTAAAATTGGTTGAAAGATTGAACGTAAGATTGGTTGAAAGATTGGACATAAAATTGGTTGAAAGATCGAACGTAAAATTGGTTGTAAGATTGAACGCGAAATTGGTTGAAAGATTGAATGTAAAATTGGTTGAAAGATTGAACGCAAAATTGGTTGAAAGACTGAACGTATGATTGGTTGAAAGATTGGACGTAAAATTGGTTGAAAGATTAAACGTAAAATCGGTTGAAAAATTGAACGTAAAATTGGTTGAAAGACTGAACGTATGATTGGTTGAAAGATTGAACACAAGATTGAACATAAAATTGGTTGAAAGCTTGAACACAAGATTGAACATAAAATTGGTTGAAAGATTGAACACAAGATTGAATGTAAGATTGGTTGAAAGATTGGACGTAAAATTGGTTGGAAGGTCGAACGTAAAATTGGTTGAAAGATTGAACACAAGATTGAATGTAAAATTGGTTGAAAGATTGGACGTAAAATTGGTTCAAAGATTGAACACAAGATTGAATGTAAAATTGGTTGAAAGATTAAACGTAAAATCGGTTGAAAAATTGAACGTAAAATTGGTTGAAAGACTGAAGGTATGATTGGTTGAAAGATTGAACACAAGATTGAATGTAAAATTGGTTGAAAGATTGGACCTAAAATTGGTTGGAAGATCGAACGTAAAATTGGTTGAAAGATCGAACGTAAAATTGGTTGAAAGATTGAACGTAAAATTGGTTGAAAGATTGGACGTAAGATTGGTTGAAAGATTGAACACAAGATTGAATGTAAAATTGGTTGAAAGATTGGACCTAAAATTGGTTGGAAGATCGAACGTAAAATTGGTTGAAAGATCGAACGTAAAATTGGTTGAAAGATTGAACGTAAAATTGGTTGAAAGATTGGACGTAACATTGGTTGAAAGATTGAACACAAGATTGGTTGAAAGATTGGACATAAAATTGGTTGAAAGATCGAACGTAAAATTGGTTGAAAGATTGAACACAAGATTGGTTGAAAGATTGGACATAAAATTGGTTGAAAGATCGAACGTAAAATTGGTTGAAAGATTGAACGTAAAATTGGTTGAAAGATTGAACGTAAAATTGGTTGAAAGATTGGACGTAAGATTGGTTGAAAGATCGGACGTAAAATTGGTTGAAAGCTTGAACGTAGAATTGGTTGAAAGATTGAACACAAGATTGAATGTAAAATTGGTTGAAAGATTGAACGTAAAATTTGGGACCCTAACCCTAACATTAATGGACATATAAAATGTTAAGATTGTAGCCAAAGGCGAATTTCCATCTGCAGTGCCCTGCAGGGTGGATGTATATAGCAGGGGTTCTTAACCTTTTTGACCTCGGGACCCAACTTTTCCTATACAGAGGAGCCCGGGGACCACTCCAATATTAACACTAATTTAGTCATTTTATTCTTGATTTTGATCCTATTCAATAATTATATCTAACCTACTTGCAGTTTTACTACCCTGTCAAATGATATGAAAACATGTGTTAATCACAAAGATTATATTATTAATTTAACAAATAAACCTTAAGCTTAGGTCAGGCCGATTTGAAAAAGAAGTACTAACCAAATAAACAATACATTTACATACAATATGTTGTGCTAAAATAAATACATTAATAATACATATGTTTCTTAACTAAATTGTCAATAAATTTAAAGCGCAAATGAAAATACAGCTTCACCACTTTAGTCATACATTTTGCGCTTAAGACATTTCTCTATGACATTAGCGCCAGACTTCTTCTGTTTCTTTTACATTGTCATTACTGCCACAAGTGGTGGAAAAGTGTATTACAACTGAGTACCGCTGCTGCCTATACGGACCACAGCTGAAAAACACATATATTACATTCTAGGGGGGCACTCGTGGCCCAACACTGGGCCCCGGCCCTATGGTTAAGAAACACTGGTATACAGTATACGCCATCAACATGCGGGGGACCTTCTCTTCGCAAAGAATTAGCCTAGGGCTCCCACAACTTCAGCGTTATAGTGAGTTGATTTTTCATGCTCATTTTTTATTTTGCTGTTTCTATGTGCCACACGTGGAAAGCCGGTCCGTGAACATAATGCGTACATTAAAGCGGTCCTTGGTGGGAAAAAGGTTGGTGACCACTGGTCTATATAATATGTATTGCTGTACATTTTGCTCACTTCTAACCTACTTTCTGTGTTTGTGTTCCCAGACTGCAAATGAAACCACACCCCGCCCTCCCTCATCATTTATCTCGTTTTGAATGTATGTGTTAAAGACGGTCTAAAATAAACTTCACAAACATAATATAGATTCACCGGATTGATGTGGAGCTGCAAAAAATAAAAATAAAAGATGATTTCAGCAGCATTTATGTCACTGCATGCACACGCTGGTGTTAATATGTGCATGCTAAATAGATTAAAAAAAAAAAAAAAATTAATCCTACCTTCTTCTGTGTTTCCTCAAACTACGTTTTAATGTCTTTTTCCATCAAAAGTAAGCGGCTAATCTAATTTCGTACTGCTCCATCTTCCGTGTATAATGCTGTAAAGACTAGTAAACAGGTAAATATTTATTTTTAAAGACATCAGAGCGGCTTCGTAGCTTACCAAAGTCCTGCCAAAACATTTTGACAGATTTTTGAGCGCCGTGTTTAATGTTCTATATTTTCATTTAAAGTTTTGGTGTTGTTTACTGCCGTCATATTGCAGTCTACATGTATCTCTCATGTGTGACTGCCATCTACTGGTCACACTTATCTTTACACTATGTACCAAATAAAATAGCTACGAGGTCGGTCCGAAAAATAGGGTAATTAGATGACCATAGTAACTGGTATATCATCCATGAGCGCAGATTACAACCATTGAAATACTTAGTATAGTTGAAGACTTTTGGTCATTAGAAAACATCTTAAAGATCTAAAAAAATGATTTGGGAATGTCCGGCGGGCCAGATTGAAAAGCTCAACGGGCCGCATGTGGCCCCCGGCCGGGCCTTCATTTGCCCAGGTCTGCGCTAACCACTCGGCCACTGAGTAGGTGGAGTTTCCTTTATTTTTGATAAGCTTACAATGTTATTGTCATAACATATTTATCGACAAAATATACTATTTTTAGTCTTGGTGGAGAGTGCGGGGGGCGTAACAGAAAATATTTGAGAAGCACCGTCCTAAAGCAACATATAATTCCACTTTGTGACGTCAACATTTACTGGTTGCTGGAATGAAACCCAACCGTCAAAGAATGGTTTCCCCCCCTCCCTGCCAACCTGCCGTCGACCTGAGACGTGACTCACGCACGGGCGTCGCCTCGGGCCTCCACACTTACGAACACGGTGGGTTTGGGCTTGTTGGACGACTCCTCTTCCGCGGGCCTGCTGTCCTGCTTGGAGCTCATCATGTCTCCTTTGTGGGACTGCAGCGGGCTCAGAGCGTTTTCCTCTTGAGAGCGCATGCTGATCAGGACCTGCTTCATCATGGCCAACTCCTGCAGGAATACAAGTACAAGATGTTAGCGCAGACCCACATGCGGCCCGTTAAGCTTTTCAATCTGGCCCGCCGGACATTCCCAAATATTTTTTTTAGATCTTTAAGATGGAAAGTGTAGCTGCCATTATGATGTGCACTCATGTTTTCTAATGACCATAAGTCTTCAACTATACTAAGTATTTCAATGCTTGGAATCTGCGCTTTTACATGACATTTTAGTGACCAGTGTTGTCCTGATAACAATATTATTTCAATACTTTTTGGTACTTTGATACTTTTCTAAATAAAGGAGACCGGAAAAAATTGCATTATTGGCTTTATTTTAAGAAAAAATCTTAGGGTGTGGCGGACCGGTACTTTTCAGAGGCGGTATGATACAGAATATGATTATGAGTATTGCGGTACTATACTAATACCCGTATACCATACAACTAGGGATGTCCGATAATGGCTTTTTGCCAATATCCGATATGCCGGTATTGTCCAACTCTTTAATTACCGATACCGATATCAACCGATACCGATATCAACTGATATATACAGTCGTGGAATTAACAAATTATTATGCCTAATTTGGACAACCAGGTATGGTGAAGATAAGGTACTTTTTTAAAAAAATGAATCAAATAAAATAAGATAAATACATTAAAAACATTTTCTTGAATAAAAAAGAAAGTAAAACAATATAAAAACAGTTACATAGAAACTAGTAATTAATGAAAATTTGTAAAATTAACTGTTAAAGGTTAGTATTATTAGTGGACCAGCAGCACGCACAATCATGTGTGCTTACGGACTGTATCCCTTGCAGACTGTATTGAACCAGAATATTAATAACACAAAGAAACAATTTTTCTGTGTGAATGAGTGTAAATGGGGGAGGGAGGTTTTTTGGGTTGGTGCACTAATTGTAAGTGTATCTTGTGTTTTTTATGTGGATTTAATTAAAAAAAAAAACAAAAAAAAAAACAGATACTGATAATAAAAAAAACGATACCGATAATTTCCGATATTACATTTTAACGCATTTATCGGCCGATAATATCGGCAGACCGATATTATCGGACATCTCTACATACAACCCTACTAGTGACTATGGTAATGTTAAGTCACAGCAGCTCAGACGAGGTACCAAGCAGTGTGGGTGGGGAGTGTTTCCACCGAGTGTTTCCAGAGCGGCCAGTCTGAAATGCGGGTGTCAGGGACAGATGCGGAAGGAGATTTTTACAAGAAAGTTCTAAAGCTTATTGATATATCAGAGTGGTCCCCCAACCACCGGGCCGTGGCCCGGTACCGGTTTGTGGATCGATTGGTACCGGACTGCACTACAAATTTTTTTTTTTTTAAAAATATTAAAAATTTAATAAAATATGTTTTTATTAAATCAACATAAAAAACACAAGATACACTTACAATTAGTGCACCAACCCAAAAAACCTCCCTCCCCCATTTACACTCATTCACACAAAAGGGTTGTTTCTTTCTGTTATTAATATTCTGGTTCCTACATTATATATCAATATATATCAATACAGTCTGCAAGGGATACAGTCCGTAAGCACACATGATTGTATTTTTTTATGACAAAAAAAAATAAAATACCCCCTCCGTTCCGGGGGACAAATTTTCAAGCTACAAAAAGGTTGGGGACCACTGATATATCAGATTGTAGATGTTTTTTGTTTTTTTTACCCTTCGCGTTCATATTTCACTGTGTTTGTTGCATTTTTGTTGCATTTGGCTTGATTGTAAAATATGTCGATTGAGAGGGGGTGTGACGTTCATATGTTGTCAATATTCAGGGTTGTATCCTTCATAGAAACATTTAAAATTCCATTCCGTTTTTAAGGCGGTCTGTCATAATTTTTACATATACCGTATTTTTCGGAGTATAAGTCGCTCCGGAGTATAAGTCGCACCGGCCGAAAATGCATAATAAAGAAGGAAAAAAACATATTTAAGTCGCACTGGAGTATAAGTCTCAATTTTTTGGGGAAATGTATTTGATAAAAGGCAAAAACCAAGAATAGACATTTGAAAGGCAATTTAAAATAAATAAACAGACTGAATAAGTGTACGTTATATGAGGCATAAATAACCAACCGGTATGTTAACGTAACATATTATGGTAAGAGTCATTCAAATAACTATAACATATAGAACATGCTATACGTTTACCAAACAATCTGTCACTCCTAATCGCTAAATCCCATGAAATCTTATACGTCTAGTCCAGGGGTGGGCAATTCATTTTTACCGGGGGCCGCATGAGCAACCCGAGCACTGCTGGAGGGCCACATCGACAATATTTCAATTAAATTTTGCTCAATATTATTTTTGATATATACCGTAACATAAATAATAATAATAATAATAATAATTAATAATAATAGTAATACTTCAACATAGTGTGTGTAACAGCATTCCATGACTAATATAAATAAATTAACATTAATAATAAATGACAGTAAAATAAGCACACGTATGACTGAGGAGTTATAGTGTAACTTTGTGTGGTGTTTGAGTTGTCCGACTTTTTGTGTGGCCATAAACGCACCAGTGGTTTAGTGGTATGCGTGTTGGTGACAGATGACAAGTTGGTTTGTACGGCAGAAAATGACTAGTTTTTCGAGATAGAATTGTTTTACTCATGTTTTTGGTGTGGTTATGTCCGAATATAAACAGTTTTGCTCAATAAAGCGATCGATATAATTCCTGTCCTCGAAGCATCTCGATAGACGTTACAATAATTGAACGGTGTTCAATTGAACGGTGTTGACGAACACCGTTAGGGCCGCTTGTTGTCACTGTCACTCAAAGTTGCATTGCAAAATTACATAGAATAAATATGTTTATTTTGTTTAGAATTCAGATGGGATTTGATTTGGTGCGCGGCATATATTTGCTGCGCGCAGCAGACGCTTGAGCAGTGCGCAATTGCGCAGGTGCGCACCTTAGAGGGAACGTTGCTTGGCAGTCCATGTCTTGTTGAAAACACGCCATTCTTCATCAACTTTTCTCTTTTTAGCGTTTCGGGTGTAAACCGTGCATCACTTGTCGCTGCATGTGCACCTTCACTCGCAGGTTACACACGGACACACGCCCATAAATAATACTTTTCAAAATAAAAGCAGCATAGTTGTATTGCGCGCACGACTAGATGTTTTTTCAACTTTATTTTGTAATTAATGATTGCAGCTGTTCACATTCACTCACAATCACGCACACGCATACGTCCACACGGAAGTAATACAAATAAAGATTTTCAAAACAAAAGCAGCACCGTTGCATTGCACACTCGACATAGATACTTTTTTAAATTTATTTTGTAATTTATAATTGGCCTCACGCGGGCCGGACAGGGACGCACAAAGGGCCGGATCCGGCCCAGGTCTGGTCTAGTCTCTTACTTAAATGAGCTAAATAATATTATTTGATATTTTACGCTAATGTGTTAATCATTTCACACATAAGTCGCTCCTGAGTATAAGTCGCACTCCCGACCAAACTATGAAAAAAACTGCGACTTATAGTCCGAAAAATACGGTAATTCACATTTTTAGCATTCAATCAGACTTTATTGTGAGGTTTATGTTAGATTTCTTAAAAATAGATATAACGGCCCGCAAACACATTTTTTTCTCTAAATTTGGCCCCCCGAGTCAAAATAATTGCCCAGGCCTGTGTTAGCGTGTGGGACAAGTCATCATCTTTGTCATGAAAGTGTACACGTCGTCACGATTGCAGAGGGCCCCGTGAGGCTCTTTAGGGCGACCCCACGCTCAACCAGCCTCAAGGATCTTACGAGGGGAGGGGAGTTATTTCGCTGTTCTATTTATCACCCCTGAGGACATGAGCCCCGGCATGTCACACACTCTCTCTCACACACACACACACACACTGCGGTGGCATCTCAAACAGCCAGGCCGAGGAGCAGCTGTCTATGACAGGGCACATACTTCATGCAGCAAACGGCGAGGGGGACCATGTTCCCATGTGCGCGCACACATCATCTTGAAGGAATTGTTGCAACAGAGTGAGAAAACTTGTCTGGTGTGAAAAGCCTGCAGGTGTATTTTAAAAAGCAGACAAGAGGCAAACAGGCAGGACTGGCTCATTCAGTGCTCCTGGTATGCAAATGTGAAGCCGACTAAACACAAGAAGGGCTAAAACATTGAATAATTCACGTTGTGAGGGGGGGGTAGGAGGGTGTACCTCCCGATGGTTGAGGAGGCGCTCCAGATCGGCGGCCATGTTGTTCTTCACCTGCAGCAGAGCCGTCCGCTCCTTCTTCAGAGCGCTGGCGCCACCGAGAAATGTCAAAGCACAGATAGGGATTAATTCATGACTAACAGCCACATAAAATAAGCGTTCAGTTTATCGTGTTTTGTTTCGTTTGAGGGTGGAGTCTGGTCAGGATCAGCATGAGGGGGGAGAAACTATGCGTCACCATCATTTGCTAGTGACTCAACACCAGGTGAATAGACTATGACCCAGGCATGATTACTACTGGGTGACAATAGTTTCCCCTCACCGACGACAAAGACTAAAAGAGGAAGCTTTTGACCAATTGGTGTGGAGTCAGTAGTGGAAATAAAAGTGGAGCATTAAAAAGAAATGATGCCACTGTTAACAGAGCGACGTGACATTCCACTAGCTGACGTGCTAACTAGAGACTGGCGGTTAACTACTTTCCCTTGTGCCTTCTTCACATAGCTGCAGGGTCGTGCAGTCTGGGGCTTGCAAATGAGTTCATGTTTTCAGAGGACAGTGTTTTACGTACACCATTTCACCACAAAAGAAGGGAAACTTTTTTTTAGTCCAAAAATTGTTTTGGTAAGACGAATGATGGATTGATTATTTATTTGATACATAATTATAGCCAGGATAAGTATGTAGATAAACCAGATGGGGGGTGGCCGGGTTAAAAGGAAGAAGCAGATGTTATTTCCCAAAATATGAAAACTCATTAAATATAACATTTAAAAAAACAATAATAATTAAAAATATATATTTTCTTTTTATTTTATTTTTTAAATTTAATTAAACAACATTCTAAATTGGAAACTTTAATAATTATTTGGAGTTCATGAAAAAGTGGAAAGCAAAAGTGTTGCGTTTCCTAACCTCATTTTCTTCTTTTCCCCATATAAAAAAAATGTATATTTGAAAAAAAAATTTTTTATTTTATTTTATTTTATGAATTTAATAAAAAAATATTAAAATTTTGGAAACTTTAATAATTATTTGGAGTGCATGAAAAAGTGGAAAGCAACAATTGTATTGTTTCCTAACCTCATTTTCTTCTTTTCCCCACATAAAAAAACAATTAATCATTGAAAAACATTTTTTTCTTTTTTTTAAAAATTATTTAATAAAGAATAATCTCATTTTGGAAACTTTAATAATTATTTGGAGTTCATGAAAAAGTGGAAAGCAAAAGTATTGCGTTTCCTAACCTCATTTTCTTCTTTTCCCCACATAAAATATTTATATTTGAAAAAAATTTTTTTTATTTTATTTTATTTTATGAATTTAATAAAAAAATATTCAAATTTTGGAAACTTTAATAATTATTTGGAGTGCATGAAATAGTGGAAAGCAACAATTGTATTGTTTCCTAACCTCATTTTCTTCTTTTCCCCACATAAAAAAACAATTAATCATTGAAAAACATATTATTTTTTTTAAAAATTATTTAATAAAGAATAATCTAATTTTGGAAACTTTAATAATTATTTGGAGTTCATGAAAAAGTGGAAAGCAAAAGTGTTGCGTTTCCTAACCTCATTTTCTTCTTTTCCCCACATAAAAAAAATGTATATTTGAAAAAAAATCTTTTAATTTTATTTTATTTTATGAATTTAATAAAAAAATATTCAAATTTTGGAAACTTTAATAATTATTTGGAGTCCATGAAAAAGTGGAAAGCAAAAGTGTAGCGTTTCCTAACCTCATTTTCTTATTTTCCCCACATAAAAAAAAGGAATAATTGAAAAAACGTTTTTTTAAGTTTATTTTATTTTATGAATTTAATTAAAAAATATTCTAATTTTGAAAACTTTAATAATTATTTGGAGTGCATGAAAAAGTGGAAAGCAACAATTGTATTGTTCCCTAACCTAATTTTCTTCTTTTCTCCACATAAAAAAATAAATAAATAATTGAAACATTTTGTTTCATTTTATTCTATTTTTTGAATTTAATAAAACAATTATTCTCATTTTGGAAACTTTGATAATTATTTGGAGTGCATGAAAAAGTGGAAAGCAAAAGTGTAGCATTTCCTAACCTCATTTTCTTCTTTTCCCCATATAAAAAAACAATAATTGAAAAATGTTGTTTCATTTTATTTAATTTTTAATAATTTAATAAAAAATAATCTCATTTTGGAAACTTTAATAATTATTTGAAGTGCATGAAAAAGTGGAAAGTAAAAGTGTAGCATTTTCTAACCTAATTTTCTTCTTTTCCCCACTCTTGGGGGTTACCCACACATGCAGTCCTCTCCAAGGTTTCTCATAGTCATTCACATCGACGTCCCACTGGGGTGAGTTTTTCCTTGCCCGTATGTGGGCTCTGTACCGAGGATGTCGTTGTGGCTTGTGCAGCCCTTTGAGACACTTGTGATTTAGGGCTATAAAAATAAACATTGATTGATTGATTGTCTGTTCCTTGTCAGCGAGTTAAATGCATGAATGGCTCAGTTTTTTCACCAGATGCCCGACCTGACAACTTCGGAACCCATACAAAGGCAGAGACGTTGACCATTACACCATCAAGGAAACCATACGGTCATTTTCTTATAATATTGCACAACACAGCAGCAACTGCTAGCAAACTGCTCAGCCAGCATTCATATATTCGCTGCTGACCACTTATGATATTTTAAATGCAATTACTGCTAAAGAATACTTCAGGAGGTTGCCTACGGCCACAGCTGTTAATGCCAAATGAAAGAACCCCGCAGTTATTTGCTCTTGTAGACCACCCACCCGCTAACCATCGGAGACTGCCGTTAATTAAAATGAGTCGTTAATAGGAACATTTCTGTGAAGCCTTTGGTTTGTAGAGTAGTTTTAATTGGATATTGCATGGTTTGACACGGTTGCACGCACACTCCCCTCACTCACAGATTGACAAACGTGTCAAAGAGAAGGAGCTAAATCCCTTAAGGGCGAGGAGAGATGGCTGACTGCCAATGAAAGCAATTTACACAAAGTGGAACAAATATAATGATCCTACTTGCCTCAAATTAAGAGTGTGAATGTGTGTGTACCTGACGTCGTCTTCCAGCGAAGCCACGCGTTGCTTTAGCGCGTCGATCTGTCCGTCCTTGTGTCTCACCGTCTCAATCAGGTAGCTGTAGGGCTGCTGGGTCTGCTCCAGCAGCTGCTGGGCCGCTGACAACTGTGTGCACACAAACAATGGCCACTGCTGAAAATCGGACACTTTTTTAGCTTCTGAAATTTAAACGGCTGCGGGGAAAAATACTGAGCTCTTGATTAGGAGTGTCAAAAAAACAAAAAAAATAATTCAGATTGATCGCGATTCTTATTTGTAACGATTTTTAATCGATTAAAAAAATATATATATTTTTTTTATTTTAAAAAAAAGCCACTCAGACAAATCATATAGTAAATGTAGATTTACTTAGAAAAGAGAAGTGCTGGATACTTCTCTTTTTGCCTTATTTGTATTTGACTTTATTAAATGTTTGGGTAGAATTTTATTTAAAAAAAACAGTTTTCTTTTAAGTAATACAGAAATTGATCAGAGCTGTTTATCTATTATATGGAGGAATGTAGTTAATTATAAAACTGGCATCCAATGTTATTAAAAAAGTATTGATTTTGAATCAAAAATTGTTTTTAATTGAGAATCGATTCTGAATCGAATCGTTACCTACGAGAATTGAATCGAATGGTGTGGTGCCAGAAGATTCACAGCCCTACTATCTAAGGCAGGGGTCACCAACCTTTTTGAAACCAAGAGCTACTTCTTGGGTACTGATTAATGTGAAGGACTACCAGTTTGATACACACTTAAATAAATGGCCAAAAATAGCCAATTTGCTCAATTTACCTTTAACTCTATGTTATTATTAATAATTAATGATATTTACACTTAATTGAACGGTTTAAAAGAGGAGAAAACACGAAAAAAATGACAATTAAATTTTGAAACATAGTTTATCTTCAATTTCGACTCTTTAAAATTCAAAATTCAACCGAAAAAAAGAAGAGAAAAAAAACTAAAACTAAAAACTAGCTAATTCGAATCTTTTTGAAAAAATTAAAAAAAATAATTTATGGAAAAGACTTTGAAATAAGATTTAAATTTGATTCTACAGATTTTCTAGATTTGCCAGAATAATTTTTTTGAATTTTAATCATAATAAGTTTGAAGAAATATTTCACAAATATTCTTCGTTGAAAAAACAGAAGCTAAAATGAAGAATTAAATTAAAATGTATTTATTATTCTTTACAATAAAAAAAATTAATTTACTTGAACATTGATTTAAATTGTCAGGAAAGAAGAGGAAGGAATTTAAAAGGTAAAAAGGTATATGTCATTAAAAATCCTAAAATCATTTTTAAGGTTGGATTTTTTCTCTAAAATTGTCTTTCTAAAAGTTATAAGAAGCAAAGTTAAAAAAATTATGAATTTATTTAAACAAGTGAAGACCAAGTCTTTAAAATATTTTCTTGGATTTTCAAATTCTATTTGAGTTTTGTCTCTCTTAGAATTAAAAATGTCGGGCAAAGCGAGACCAGCTTGCTAGTAAATAAATACAATTAAAAATAGAGGCAGCTCACTGGTAAGTGCTGCTATTTGAGCTACTTTTAGAACAGGCCAGCAGGCTACTCATCTGGTCCTTACGGGCTACCCGGTGCCCGCGGGCACCGTGTTGGTGGCCCCTGATCTAAGGGGATTCACTTTTCTTACCTATTGGTACCTCTTTTTGTGTTTTTGGGCTCTGCATAAGTAACCTGACTCTGGCCAGATCCTTGTAGCTGGCTGAGCTCCACACAAGGATCTGGAATCGAAGGCATTGCAAACTCCTTCCAGATAGCAAAAAATAATGAACCAATCAGGATCGCCGGGCGGGGTTTCCTAGATGTGGCGTAGCGCCGAAGCGACTGTTTGATTCAAACAACAATGCAGCCCTCGCTGCGTCGTGTGCTGACATTGATTCTGCTATTGCAACTGTTTTGTCCAAACTATCCAATATTAATTCTTTAAAAGATGAACAGAGAACGGGTTTGAAGGCATTCATTGGTGGCAAGGATGTTTTGGCTCTTCTTCCGACCGGACTTAGATTTCCCAGCGTCGTGGGTTGATTTCCATGTGAGTGGTTGGAGTAGCACGTCATTCGAGATAAAGGACAAGTGCTTTATCCAATCACATACGATGATTTTTTACAAAGCCCCGCCTTCTGAAATACATCTCCTATTGAGAACTCCCAGATCAATGTGTGGAGCTCAGCCAACTACAAGGATCTGGCGAGAGTCAGGTTACTGCATAAGTCCAGAAAATGTGAAAATCAAACCATTGAGGCATGGCGGAGATATTTATAAAACAATCTTGCCTTCCTTCAAACTTCCTCCCAACGAGCCGTTTGGAATTTCCCCCATTGGTGACCTTTTTCCTCACTGTGATCGCCATATTTGGTAGAAATTTACCCGACACGCTTTGCGCGAGTCCGCCATTGTAGCCCGGCGCTGATGTCAATAAGCTCCTTCTTCATCCCCTTCCTCTTGTTGTGGGGCAGACTGGCTCGTACATGCACATGCAGCCTTGGCCGTTGCCATTTCTAATACAAACTAGGGTATAGTTCAACACTTATATCTGTCAGTAGACTCGCTATGGAAGAGATAAAAACTACAACATGACTGACAGGGAGAAGACACTGTCAAAGTGGAGGCACGTAAATTAGAGCACCCACAAAATGGAGCATCCTGAAAAGACGGCCAGAAAGCGGCTTGAAGATGGAATGTAATACATAATTATGCATATTGTGACCAAAGAACCACCATTACATGTCATGTAAACCACAAGGAAGTGCTTAAATGTAAAAAAAAAAATCTTAGTACGACCACTTTAATGCGCCTTATTCAGTTGATTCATTGTGAAGAAATAGTTTGAGGCTAGTGGAGGTTTAAATGTAGAAACACAAATCCTAATATGAGCCTTTTAGAGCTACAATAGGATGATAGTAGTTGATAGTCTCATTTAAGGACACTTAATAAAAGTATGAAGTGGAGATGCAGAGACTTCCCAGGAGGCCGAGGCAGCTTTACTTCTCAACTTCAGTCACTATCTGCTCTCAAGTCTTGGAGGGGAAACAGATAGTTGGCTTGTTGTTACACATTAAACCCGTTTTACAGCCCATGAGAGGGCGAGAAGACGCGGGCAGGAGGGGGAGGACAATAGTGGAGTCAGTCTGTGTGGGTGGTGAAGTGGTTAACACCCTTCTGCTGTGAAGAAACTGTCATTTTTCACCTTTCTTTTCATACCCAGTGACTCATAAGGTATTCCTGATGGATGCTAGTCACCTGTATAAGCTGACAGCTGAATGGCTGGTTTATTTAGCCGCCAGTGGGCCCCGCCTCTCTTTTCTCCACCGAAGCTCAAAAAAAAAAAAAAAAAGCCAAATAAAGAAGAACAATGAAAAGAGAAGTGATGCCCACTGGACAGTGGCCTTTGTGCTTTTTGCTATTTCAAATCAGACTTTTAAAATAGTAGACATGTGACCTTGTTCACACCCCGAATTAAAGTCTCTGCGCTGCACACACACACACACATTCTTGTATTTGTTACCTTCTTGAGACCTCTGGAAAATGTCTACCTCTTTAGGACCACCCTTTCTAGATATATAAATATTTGTATTTACAACATTACTAATATATACATACTATGCAAATATAAAAAAGGTAAGCTTTCAGTTATTTTATTTTTTTGGAATTTCATTATTTACTTCAAGTTATTACAGTATGTCTCTATATTTAATTTTTGGGGCCAAAGGGGGAGCACTTCAAATTTTTTACACACACTTGTTATTTCATATGTTGACCAGACGGGAGCACTTCAAATTTGTACACACACTTGTTATTTCATATGTTGACCAGAGGGGAGCACTTCAAATTTTTACACACGCACACTTGTTATTTCATATGTTGACCAGAGGGGAACACTTCAAATTTTTACACACACACTTGTTATTTCATATGTTGACCAGACGGGAGCACTTCAAATTTGTACACACTTGTTATTTCATATGTTGACCAGAGGGGAGCACTTCAAATTTTTACACACACCTGTTATTTCATATGTTGACCAGAGGGGGAGCACTATTAATACCGACACACAGTCAATTTGAAAAATGCCTCCTTTTTGGGACCACCCTAATTTTGATAGATTTCACCACCAGGGGTGCAAATGAGATCTCTATTTTGTGTTTGTTGTAATGAGCTTAAGGCCGATGACAAAGGAGTCAGGGACCACAGATGGCCCCTGTGCCGCACTTTGGGCAACCCAGCTGTAGAAGCTAACTGTTAATGGCCACTATAGTCTTAGTAGCGTAGTGTATTTGTTCATCCTATGGTCACATATAGCAGTGGTCTCCAACCTTTTTGTAGCTGTGGACCGGTCAACGCTTGAAAATTTGTCCCACGGACCAGGGGGGTGGGTGGGGGAGGTGGGGTTTTCCCCATAAAGAAATACAATCATGTGTGCTTATGGACTGTATCCCTGCAGACTGTATTGCTCTATATTGATATATAATGTATATATTGTGTTTTTTATGTTGATTTAATAAAAAAAAAAAAAAAAATATATATATATATATATATATATATTTTTTTAAATTGCTTGTGCGGCCCACTGGGGACCACTGACATATAGGACACGGGTTGTCTTACGTCCAGCACCAGAAGTCGTAAAATCAGCTGTTCACCTGGCGGGTTTTTTTCGGGGATGAATAAGGAAGTCCTTCTTTAGCTGCCATCTTATTTTATCATATATTGCTGCCTTTGCTAACCTACTCAGTGGCCTAGTGGTTAGAGTGTCCGCCTAGTGAGTTCGAACCCCGGCCGAGTCATACCAAAGACTATAAAAATGGGAGCCATTACCTCCCTGCTTGGCACTCAGCATCAAGGGTTGGAATTGGGGGTTAAATCACCAAAAATGATTCCCGGGCGCAGCCACCGCTGCTGCCCACTGCTCCCCTCACCTCTCAGGGGGTGATCAAGGGTGATGGGTCAAATGCAGAGAATAATTTTGCAATTTGTGTGACAATCATTGGTACTTTAACTTTGCACCTGTCAATGTTTACTTTTGCATGCACATTTAATCAACAAAAAAATCCTGACTTTGGAGCAATGTTCACGGACTCTAATATTTGGCTCTCTATTAGATGCAATGGTTTTCCGTATTGGGACCGTGATTTCGGCCCTAACCTGTTCACCAGTCCTCAAATGGAAGGTACTTTTCCCTGTTGATGTCTCAAGAAGGGTAGGAATACAAGAACACACACACACACACACACACACACACAATCTTCTGTGATTAGTGCTTACAGAGGATTGGAAGCGTAACCGTCAAGGTTCTTGGCCGCGCTCTCTGCCTGAGTCAACAAGTGTGACGGACAGGTACTACGGCTCCCACTTCTCACACTTTGTCGCCTGAGCTCTGCGGCGTTTGCCCCCGTCTGCACCTCCGCCCAACACGCACCTGACATTTCCGTGACAAGAGACGGAGCCGATTGCGTCGGCAAGAAGACGCGCTCCTTGCGACAATGGCGCCCGCCTGTGCCAGGTGGCGGAAGCCGGCGTGCGATAATAACTGTAACGCCGTCAAAACACCTGCAGTAAATCATCTCGGCCCTCGTAAAAAAAAACATTGGAACGTCCGCGCTGTTTGGACGGGGTGGGGGCCGTTGCAAGATAAGCAACGCGTGTTGTTGGTGGGATGAAAGTTCCAAACAAACATCCCATAATACTTTTTGTGCACCGTTTATGCGCTCACCTCTTCAGATATCTGGCCTGTTTGGGACTGGTGTCTCTCCAACTCGCTCCTCAGTGATGTGTTCAGCCTCTCCAGCTGCAGCACCCTGCGGGCCAGGTGAACACTGCGCACACACACACACACACACACACACACACACACACACACACACACACACACACACACACACACACACACACACACACACACACACACACACACACACACACACACACACACACACACACACACACACACACACACACACACACACACACACACACACACACACACACACACACACACACACACACACACACACACACACACTGGTTATCATTTGGAATGGGGAGCAAGTTTTTGATCATGACTTGTGAGGACCAGCCTTTCTACAGGTTGTGGAGGCATAATAAAAATGGTGTAAAATGTCCACTGGCCAGTTAGCTCATACGCGTCTTTAAATCTCTGCATTGATGAAGTCATGTGCTGATCATTCTTACTGGGGACCCTGGGGAAAAGACTTCATATGCTTCATGGGGGACCAAATATAAATAATTTTGCATAATTCACACAAATTTGTACGTGACTACTGAGGACCATTAAAAAAAAAAAAAAACGTTCCAAGTAAATGTGACATGATGGTCAGAATTACTGAAAACTGCTATTTAGCAGTAATGAAGTTGTCTGCAACTCCAACGACCATATATGGAAGGATGGACAATTCTGAATGTGAATCATACTTTAAGGTACCGTATTTTCCGCACCATAAGCCGCCCCGTGTTGTAAGCCGCACCTTCAATGAACGGCATATTTCAAAACTTTGTTTACCTATTAGCCGCCCCGTGTTATTAGCCGCACTTATGCTACGCTAAAGGGAATGTCAACAAAACAGTCAGATAGGTCAGTCAAACTTTAATAATATATCACAAACCAGCGTTCTAACAACTCTGTTCACTCCCAAAATGTAATGTGCAAATGTGCAATCACAAAAATAGTAACACTCAAAATAGTGCAGAGAAATAGCAACATCAATAACTCAACGTTGCTCATACGTTAGTGTCACACAACACACAAAATAAACATTTAAAGCTCACTTTCTGAAGTTATTACTCATCCACAAATCCCTCGAATTATTCTTCTTCGGTGTGCTTCACTTGTTTTTTGACACCATCTGTGATGTGGACGCGCATGCAGTTATAGATCAACAGGGACGGAGCTGCGTGAAAAAAGTCACCCGGTCTCTTCGCTCATCTTTTCTTCATCCATCCATCTCTTCGAGTTAGCTTTTATGATGACGCCGGCTGGAAATTTCTCTTTTGGCAAGGTCTTCCTTTTGAATATCACCGTGGGTGGAAGTTTCTGGCCGTTAGCATGGCAAGCTAGAACCACAGTAGGACGACTTGTCATTCCCTGTGGTGTGAATATTGACCGTACGTGTTCCCGTTGTATCCACAGTGCGGTTCACATGAATATCAAAAGTCAGTGGAACCTTGTACGCGTCTCTCTTAGTAGGAGACATTTTGTGGTCTTTACAGAAACACACAAATGAAATGAAACGTAATATCCGCGCGCTTCTTCTTCTACGGGGGCTGGTGCTCACCTTGGCGGTTGCTTACAGTAGAAGAAGAAGCGCTTCCTCCTCTATGGGGGCGGTTGCTTACCGTAGAAGAAGAAGCGCTTCCTCTTTTACGGGGAAAAAAGATGGCGGCTGTTTACCGTAGTTGCGAGACCTAAACTTTATGAAAATACATATTAATATTAATCCATATATAAGGCGCACCGGGTTATTAGCCGCACTGTCAGCTTTTGAGAAAAATTGTGGTTTTTAGGTGCGGCTTATGGTGCGGAAAATACGGTAATAATGTTTTATAATCATGCTGTATGAAAATGTCATCCTAAGGAACACTAAACCAGATTTTGTTTCTGGAAAAATATATTAGTTTTAACTAAGGATGGATACCATACAGAATCACAGTACTAGTAATGCCAGGATAACAAATGTTTCACTTTTCAAGAAAATTAATATTCTGCTGTGCAAATGTCTCACACTCAATCTAACCAGTAAACATGTTTTATGGGCCAAAGCTTAAAAATCCCTTAGGCATCTTCAGAATGGATCTGACTATCATTTAAAAAGGTTTCCCTTTAGGGGACCTGTTTTTTTGTCCCCATACTGTCAGAGGTCCCCTAGAGGTGACTGTGTAAACAGAGCGATGTCCCCATTAAGTAAACATTGCCAGAACACACACACACACACACACACACGCAACCGCACACACATGCAACCACACACACAGTGAAGAAAATTCCAAAACACTGCAAGTTACCACTGGTGTTACTTCAATATTTCCCTGGTGGGTTATGTAACCATGACAGATGAGATCAATATGAGCTTTTTAGCCGCTTTGTGTTGACTCGCTATCAAAAAGTGAGCGCAGACTATGAAAACACACGCATGTAAGACAAGCCACAACATTGTGAACGATGGCAGCACTGCAAACACTGAAATCTAAGTTAGATGAAATATCTCAAATAAGGGTGATATTTGCTTATTTTCTGTCTGATAAGATAATTCTTCTCACTAAGCAGATTTGATGTTAGAGTGTTTTACTTGTTTTAAGTGTTTTAGTCCTAAATGATCTCAGTAAGATATTACAGCTTGTTGCTGAGATTTGATGACCTACACTACCGTTCAAAAGTTTGGGGTCACCCAAACAATTTAGTGGAATAGCCTTCATTTCTAAGAACAAGAATAGACTGTCGAGTTTCAGATAAAAGTTCTCTTTTTCTGGCCATTTTGAGCGTTTAATTGAGCCCACAAATGTGATGCTCCAGAAACTCAATCTGCTCAAAGGAAGGTCAGTTTTGTAGCTTCTGTAACGAGCTAAACCGTTTTCAGATGTGTGAACATGATTGCACAAGGGTTTTCTAATCATCAATTAGCCTTCTGAGCCAATGAGCAAACACATTGTACCATTAGAACACTGGAGTGATAGTTTCTGGAAATGGGCCTCTATACACCTATGTAGATATTGCACCAAAAAGCAGACATTTGCAGCTAGAATAGTCTTTTACCACATTAGCAATGTATAGAGTGTATTTCTTTAAAGTTAAAGGCCTACTGAAATGAATTTTTTTTATTTAAACGGGGATAGCAGATCTATTCTATGTGTCATACTTGATCATTTCGCGATATTGCCATATTTTTGCTGAAAGGATTTAGTATAGAACAACGACGATAAAGATTGCAACTTTTGGTATCTGATAAAAAAAAGGCTTGCCCCTACCGGAAGTAGCGTGACGTAGTCAGTTGAACATATACGCAAAGTTCCCTATTGTTTACAATGATGGCTGCATGAAGTGAGAGAGATTCGGACCGAGAAAGCGACAATTTCCCCATTAATTTGAGCGAGGATGAAAGATTTGTGGATGAGTAAAGTGCAAGTGAAGGACTAGTGGGGAGTTGAAGCTATTCAGATAGGGAAGATGCTGTGAGAGCCGATATTCAGCTGGGAATGACTACAACAGTAAATAAACACAAGACATATATATACTCTATTAGCCACAACACAACCAGGCTGATATTTAATATGCCACAAATTAATCCTGCATAAAAACACCTGCGTGTTTGTTATGCTAGCTCCTAGCTCCTCTGCTAGCTCCATAGAACACGCCAATACAATTCAAACACCTGATCAACACACACAATCACTCAGCCCAAAAGACCGTTCACCTAACCCAAGGTTCATAAAGCTTATATATTTTAAAAAAGTTACGTACATACGCAAAAAAAAGTTGCGCACATACGGTCAAGCGATCAAATGTTTAGAAGCCAAAGCTGCATACTCACAGTAGCACGTCTGCGTCTTTGTCATCCAAATCAAAGTAATCCTGGTAAGAGTCTGTGTTGTCCCAGTTCTCTACAGGCGTCTGTGTATTGAAGTCAAAAGTCCTCCTGGTTAGAGTCTCTGTTATCGGAGTTCTTCCATCTTGACTGCATCTTCCGGGAATGTAAACAAAGAAGCGCCGGCTGTGTACTGTTGTTGCTGACTACGTTCGAAAAATACGTCCATTTCGCACCGACAACTTTCTTCTTTGCTTGCTCAGCTTCCTTCTCCATAATGCAATGAACATGATTGCAACAGATTCACAAACACAGATGTCCAGAATACTGTGGAATTATGAAATGAAAACAGAGCTTTTTCGTATTGGCTTCAATGTGGAAGGCATATCCGTGTTCCCCGGGTTACGTCACGCGCATACGGCATCCTCAGAGGCGTTTCGAACCGGAAGTTTAGCGGCAAATTTAAAATGTCACTTTATAAGTTAACCCGGCCGTATTGGCATGTGTTATAATGTTAAGATTTCATCATTGATATATAAACTATCAGACTGCGTGGTCGGTAGTAGTGGGTTTCAGTAGGCCTTTAAGACTAGTTTAAAGTTATCTTCATTGAAAAGTACAGTGCTTTTCCTTCAAAAATAAGGACATTTCAATGTGACCCCAAACTTTTGAACGGTAGTGTATATTGAGTAAAACATGCTTGAAACTAGAATATCAAGTGTTGCAAAGTTGTGCCATCAACACTCACAAGTATAAAACTACTTTTTTAAAGTAATCATTTCTTATTTCAAGCATGAAAAAAAAAAAAATCTTGACTTTGACACAATTGTGTCTCATAATTAAAACAGATGACAGCCAAATGGACTTTGCTGTTTAATTGTCAATGAAACAATAGAAAACACGTACTCATATAGTAGTACAGTTGGCACAGTACAGTAAACTGACAGTTAATATTTCAACATTTAACATTTCTAACAATTTTGAACAGAAATAGTTCATGAACATTCAGATAAATTCTTCAAAATTACAATTAAAATAATTTTGGCCGGGGGCCGGGCTGTATGTATGTGCACTAATTGACTGAAAGAGCACGCACTTAGCGCGATGATGTCATGTTGTCGATGGAAAAATGCATTTTTAGACCATATGATTTGCCTGAGCGGCTAGGAGACCCCGAGAGTAACAAGCGCTTGCCTCGTTGCCTTTCCATTAAGAACAATAAATTAGTTTTTAGTATAAGTTTGCTGGTTTCAAGAAATGTAACACCGAGCGCATATCATTATGTCAAGATAATGGCACTAGCATTTACTTAATTTAAGAATATTTTTCAACATATTGAGCAAAAAGGTCTCTTTTTTTTCTACCAAGAAAAGTGCACTTGTTATTAGTGAGAATATACTTATTTTAAGGTGTTTTTGGGTTCATTGAAGTTAGCTAATTTTACTTGTTTTGGAAAGTCTTGACAAGCCAAATTTTCTTGTTGTATTGGCAGATAATTTTGCTTAGTTCAAATAAAATACCCCTCATTTTTGTATTTTTTTTTCTTGTTTTTCACCACTGACTTTTTGCAGTGAGTATATCACGACACACGGCGAGCGTGGTGGACCATTTGACGGTGAGAGGAGGAAAGGCCGCAGGTATTTGCGTCGGTATGAAGACTGTCATCCACCCGGGCATGTTTAATGCCACTGCAAGCGCGAATAGTGGAGGAGCCGCTTTGTCAAACAACACAAAAGGAGCGACTCAAAACGGCTTATAATAAAGTCGCTGAGAAACGAGTGCAAAACAAATATGCACGTTCGTGTGCACATCCCTCACATTACACAGATTCTTGTAAATGCAACTGGGAAATACCTTGGTAGAGTAGTCAGTGTGCGATTAGGAGTGACAGATTGTTTGGTAAACGTATAGCATGTTCTATATGTTATAGTTATTTGAATGACTCTTACCATAATATGTTACGTTAACATACCAGTTGGTTATTTATGCCTCATATAACGTACACTTATTCAGCCTGTTGTTCACTATTCTTTAGACATTTTAAATTGCCTTTCAAATGTCTATTCTTAGTGTTGGCTTTTATCAAATACATTTCCCCAAAAAATGCGACTTATATTACAGTGCGACTTGTATATGTTTTTTTCCTTCTTTGTTATGCATTTTCGGCCGGTGCGACTTATACTCCGGAGCGACTTATACTCTGAAAAATACGGTACATGTCCCTTGGCAAGTTTCACTGCATTAAGACGCTTTTGGTAGCCATCCACAAGCTTCTGCTTGAATTTTTGACCACTCCTCTTGACAAAATTGGTGCATTTCAGCTAAATTTGTTGGTTTTCTGACATGGACTTGTTTCTTCAGCATTGTCCACACGTTTAAGTCAGGACTTTGGGGAAGGCCATTCTAAAACCTTCATTCTAGCCTGATTTAGCCATTCCTTTACCACTTTTGAGGTGTGTTTGGGGTCATTGTCCTGTTGGAACACCCAACTGCGCCCAAGACCCAACCTCTAGGGTGATGATTTTAGCTTGTCCTGAAGAATTTGGAGCTAATCCTCCTTTTTCATTGACCCATTTAAAGCAGCACTTCCATTGGCAGCAAAACAGGCCCAGAGCATAATACTACCACCACCATGCTTGATGGTGGTGGTAGTGGCTCCATACACTTGGGTAAAACAGAATCCATCCTGTTTGGGTCCCACATCAACCTTAAGA
This sequence comes from Entelurus aequoreus, assembly GCF_033978785.1. Taxonomy (NCBI): domain Eukaryota; kingdom Metazoa; phylum Chordata; class Actinopteri; order Syngnathiformes; family Syngnathidae; genus Entelurus; species Entelurus aequoreus. Next base: position 71,165,893 of record NC_084739.1, read on the forward strand.
AAGTCAATGACTTCACCATAAAAGTGGGTGACATTGTTATCACCAGAAAGATGAGGTCACCTACCTAGGTTCCATTCTAGAGGCTAACCTTTCCTGTGATAAAATGGCAACCAAGGTAATCAAAAAGGTTAACCAACGAACGAGATTTCTCTACAGAATCTCCTCTCTGGTCAACAAAAGATTCTGGCGGGAACTCTCGTTCAACCCTTTTTCGATTACGCATGCACCTCCTGGTACCCTAGCACCTCCAAAACCCTCAAATCTAAACTCCAAACATCCCAGAACAAGCTAGTCAGGTTACTTCTAGACCTCCACCCCAGATCCCACCTCACTCCTACCCACTTCTCTAAAGTGGGCTGGCTCAAGGTGGAGGACAGAGTTAAACAACTTGCACTGAGCCTAGTCTACAAAATCCGCTACACCTCCCTGATACCGAAGTACATGTCAAACTACTTCCTTAACGTAAATGACCGCCATAACCACAACACCAGGTTGTGCTCCACTAACCACGTTAAACCCAGATTCCGAACTAACAAAGGTCTTAACTCATTCTCTTTCTATGCCACATCAATGTGGAATGTGCTCCCAACAGGTATAAAAGAAAGGGCATCTCTATCCTCCTTCAAAACCGCAATAAAAGTTCACCTCCAGGCAGCTACAACCTTAAACTAACACCCTCCCCGGATTGCTAACAATCAAATGTAAACAATCAAATGCAGATACTTTTTCTTATGCCTTCTGATCTCTCTCTCTCTCTCTCTCTCTCTCTTTCTCTCTCTCTCTATGTCCACTACTTGATGTCCATATCCTAACCCCCACCCCCCCTCCACACCCCTGATTGTAAATAATGTAAATAATTCATTGTGATTATCTTGTGTGATGACTGTATTATGATGATAGTATATCTGATAGTATATATCTGTATCATGAATCAATTTAAGTGGACCCCGACTTAAACAAGTTGAAAAACTTATTGGGGTGTTACCATTTAGTGGTCAATTGTACGGAATATGTACTTCACTGTGCAACCTACTAATAAAAGTCTCAATCAATCAAAAAGGCATGGTGTTCCTGGGATTAAAGGCCTCACCTTTTCTCCTCCAAACATATTGCTGGGTATTGTGGCTCAATTTTTGTTTCATCTGACCACAGAACTTTCCTCCAGAAGGTCTTATCTTTGTCCATGTGATGTCAGATGAAACAAAAATGGAGCTGTTTGGCCACAATACCGCTGTTTGTCATGGAAATGGAGCGACAGAAGCGACTCTCTAAACACGAGTACAGTCTCCAATAACACCAGAAAAAGATGCTAGATTTGTTGTTTTAAATAAATAAAAGGTCACTAAAAGGATTGGAGAAGTCTCTAGTAACTTGACAAATTCAAAGTATTGAATAATAAGCAGCAATAATTTAAACATACAGCAAAATGATATAAGAAGAAATATATGTTAATACTCCATCCATTTTCTACCACTTGTCCCTTTCGGGGTCACGGGGGGTGCTGGAGCCTATCTCAGCTAACTAATAATAATACATATATTTTTTTAAAATGTTCGGCCTTTTTAAAGAAAACGTATGCATCATCGCATATTAGGCAAACTATGACAACGTCATATTGACCTCGCCCCCACCCTCACAGGGGCGTTGGTAATCTGAGACAAACCCTGATTTTAGTTGTATTTTTTAATAGTAAAATTGGAGGCGTTGAAATCGCCATGTAAAATTGCTAATGCTAATGGGTAGCATGTAAATGGCATGCAGCATTCAATGTAAGTTAGCGCACTTTGAAAAGTGGAGCCTCACTTTTGAGCGCATTCTTTCAGACGTGCTTGCTTTGTAGGCATGGAAAATGCAACTTTACCTACTGGCAGTCCGCCATAAATACCCCCGTTTGAATGCCGAGTGCTTGACGCCACGCGCAACAAAGGCATCAAAATATTTTACAGGGATCGTTATGCGGTAGTACTGACAGAATTTGGTCGGCACCTATAAAAAGTCATTTATATAGTATAGTACAGCTATACAAGCTGTACACTGACTACTCCAAGCAGGGCCAAGTTGGCTTTCTATAGTATCGCCCCCTAAAAGGAAATATTGTAATGAATGTGGGATGCTGTAGCGCTTTTCAAGCCAGCACTAGCTCTGATTTGCAGTAATTAGTGAGATGTATTGATTGATTGTGAGCATGCAGACTGTTTGGCCATAACAAAAGGCAAATCTTCCTATGCAGCCTTGGACTCACTGGACTATGACATGTTTTATGGATGAACTTCATCCTGAAAAGTGTTCTTTTGAACTTTCTTCCCCCTCCCAGCACTGGGATGCTGGAATACAATGAATACAAATGCAATGCGGTGGAACCTGTGAAGTCCAAAGCCCCTAAGGTTGTACAATTCAGAATTCCCCTAAAAATCCAGAGTGGAAATATGCCGCTGAAGTTGATCAAAACGTCCACATTTTAAATCTCCCTTTGCCCGCGACCTTTGGAATCCTACAACATTTTAGTACGTGTGACAATTATTCCAAAAGTAGAACTGACCCCAACAAGGAAGAGAAAGCAATAAAAAATGTACTCAAGCATACCTCCTAAAGCACACTTGCAATATGTCTAATAATGCCTGTATTAATGTATCTTTGAGAGTTTTACTAGAAACATGTGCTTTTGTAAGGAAAGGAAGTTGCATCGTAGCAACAATGTGTAAGGAGTTGTTTTCTTTTGTGCTGACTTTTGAGCAAAACATGGCCCGTACCTCTGCTGAAGTCTCCTTTTAGCTGTGGTTGGAACGTTGGCTCCGTAGCCGTATGAGAATAGAACCCTCTCAGCTTCCTCCTCGTTCTCGACTGGACAGACGGGAAATGCAAGATGGTGGTCACGGAGCCAAGTATTTACCTGCCTTCATTTGTGAGTGACTTAAAGGCCTACTGAAAGCCACTACTAGCGACCACGCAGTCTGATAGTTTATATATCAATGATGAAATCTTAACATTGCAACACATGCCAATACGGCCGGGTTAACTTATAAAGTGACATTTTTAAATTCCCGGTTGAAAAAGTCCTTTGGATATGATTTATGCGCGTGACGTCACAAAATCCACATTAGCCTTAGCGTCGTTAGCAACAGCATTGTTAAGCCTTACCAGGCTGAGAATTTTTAACCGTGTAGTTACATGTACATGGTTTAATAGTATTGTTGATCTTCTGTCTATCCTTCCAGTCAGGGGTTTATTTCTTTTGTTTCTATCTTCATTTGAGAACGATGCTATCACGTTAGCTCAGTAGCTAAGTGTGTCACCGATGTATTGTCGTGGAGATAAAAGTCACTTTAAATGTCCATTTCGCGTTCTCGACTCTCATTTTCAAGAGGATATAGTATCCGAGGTGGTTTAAAATACAAATCCGTGATCCACAGTAGAAAAAGGAGAGAGTGTGGAATCCAATGAGCCAGCTTGTACCTAAGTTACGGTCAGAGCGAAAAAAGATACGTCCATCACTGCCTCTCCAGTCCTTCACTGTAACGTTCCTCATCTACGAATCTTTCATCCTCGCTCAAATTAATGGGGTAATCGTCGCTTTGTCGCTCCGAATCTCCCGCTTTATTGTAAACAACGGGGAATTGTGAGGAATACTAGCTCCTGTGACGTCACGCTATTTCCGGTACAGGCAAGGCTTTTTTTATCAGCGAGCAAAAGTTGCGAACTTTATCGTCGATTTTCTCTACTAAATCCTTTCAGCAAAAATATGGCAATATCGCGAAATGATCAAGTATGACACATAGAATGGATCTGCTATTCCCGTTTGAATAAAAAAAAATTCATTTCAGTAGGCCTTTAAGTGTTGGTGGGGTTATGACAGCACGATGAGAGGGCAGCCTCACTTTCAGCAGCCTGCATGGTGACCTGGTCCAGCTCTTGCTCCAGCTTTTCGTACGTCACCAGCCGAGACGCCTGCTCGGCATTCTGAGCGTGCAGCTCCGCCACGCGCTTCTCTGATGTCGTCTGCAGCCTGTAGAACTCCTGCGTGAGGACCTGTGATCATGAAGAAGGGGGAGAAAGTCAAAACGTAAATATGTAAATGTCATGTAAATGTCCACTCAAAAGGTCCCCTATTATGCAAATTTGACTCTTTGATGATGTTTTAACAATAAGTGTGGCTAGAGCCTGCTTATGATCACCAAATGTGAAGAAAAATCTCTCCCCCCACTCGTTTGTTCCACTTTTGACAAACGCTTGCTTTTGAAGGGCCAGGTGGGCTTCGCTACACATCCTAAAGGCAGTGGCGGGCCGTGCGTTTCCCACCTAGGCCTTTAGTGATGTCCGACTTCAATGGTTACCTCTCAAAATACCATCATTTATGTCCCCACATGACCATTGCTGGAGAAAGGGTTGGAATTGAGGGTTAAATCGCCGAAAATTATTCCCGGGCGCGGCCACCGCTGCTGCTCACTGCTCCCCTCACCTCCCAGGGGGTGAACAAGGGGATGGGTCAAATGCAGAGGACACATTTCACCACACCTAGTGTGTATGTGACAATCATTGGTACTTTAACTTTAACTTAACTTAAATACTATACAGAAACACATTTACACCCGACTGGGTCTTAAAACACATCAACAGTGTACAAAACGGGTTATTTTCTGGCGTATTTAAAAAATCGATAAACCCGCATCAGCAATAAAAAGATATCTTATGTGGTACTGTCAAAATAAAAATTGCAAACATGTGCGTGGTACCACTAAAATGCGCTGTTGCTTTTACGACCTTGCTGGCCAGGCGATTGATCGTGTTTACCATATTTTTCGGAGTATAAGTCGCTCCGGAGTATAAGTCGCACCGGCTGAAAATGCATAATAAAGAAGGAAAAAAACATATATAAGTCGCACTTGGAGTATAAGGCGCATTTTTGGGGGAAATGTATTTGATAAAAGCCAACAGCAAGAATAGACATTTGAAAGGCAATTTAAAATAAATAAACAGGCTGAATAAGTGTACGTTATCTGCAGTGAGTAATAATCAGTGTAGTTTCCTAATGAGGCCTTAGCTTGACGCTCCTCTACTTTCTCTTGCTCCGCTTGCTGTGGCAACAACAAACACAACTCCAGACGCTCCTCTTCGTTTTGTATCGTTTACTTGTCAACTTAATCATTCAAAATCGTAAAACAATAACGAACAATAAAGCGAGTTTGTTACAGTAAGAAAGAGTTAGAAAAAGTAAGAGTAAGGTCAAAAAACTGTGTGGCTCGATTCCACCATACCTGACTGCCATTACCCATAATGCATTGTGTCCAAACCATATTACCATACAGATCCTTCCGCCATATATACAATTAAACAGCTACGTAATCTTCACTGTATTAAAGCAGTATAAAATAGTACGTCATCAAATTATTGAGACAAATGTAATAATTACAAATAAAGTGTACCTTATAATTATTCTAAGCATGCAATATATACATTTTCGTATTATGCAAATAAAGTAAATACCGTAATTTCCGGACTATAAGCCGCTACTTTTTCCCCTCGTTCTGGTCCCTACGGCTTATACAAGGGTGCGGCTTATATACGGCCTGTTCTTCTCCGACACCGACGAAGAGGATTTCGGTGGTTTTAGTACGCAGGAGGAAGACGATGACACAATGATTAAAGACTGACTTTTCATATACCGGTAGGCTGGTTATTTTGATAACGTACAGGCGAGCACTTTGTATTACTTTGCACCGTTGTATTATTTGTACTCTGCACGAATGCTGTTCGCCATGTCAAAGATGTGAAAGTTTGATTGAATGATTGAAAGATTTATTGTTAATAAATGGGACGCTTTGCGTTCCCAAACAGTCATCTCTGTCCCGACAATCCCCTCCGTGGTAGCAGGAACCCCTATATACTACGCTAATTACACATCAAAACCCTGCGGCTTATAGTCGGGTGCGGCTTATATATGGAGCAATTTGTATTTTCCCCTAAATTTAGCTGGTGCGGCTTATAGTCAGGTGCGGCTTATAGTGCGGAAATTACGGTAGTCCCATTTTGGCTGAATAAACATAAAGCACCTTGCATAAAATGTAAATTAACTTAAACAGCATTTAGGCTCCTTCAATCAATGATGAAGAAAAAAAAAAAAGCAAACGTGATGCATTTTTGAAATTAATGCGCTGCTATGCTTAAAATAGGTAAATAAAATAGGTTAAAAAAAAATAAAAATAAAAATAAAAAAGGTAAATAATAAATGTTATTATAAATGTTACTACCGTATTTTTCGGACTATAAGTCGCAGTTTTTTCATAGTTTGGCCGGGGGTGCGACTTATACTCAGGAGCGACTTATGTGTGAAATGATTAACACATTAGCGTAAAATATCAAATAATATTATTGATCTCATTCCCGTGAGAGACTAGACGTATAAGATTTCATGGGATTTAGCGATTAGGAGTGACAGATTGTTTGGTAAACGTATAGCATGTTCTATATGTTATAGTTATTTGAATGACTCTTACCATAATATGTTACGTTAACATACCAGTTGGTTATTTATGCCTCATATTACGTACACTTATTCAGCCTGTTGTTGTTCACTATTCTTTAGACATTTTAAATTGCCTTTCAAATGTCTATTCTTGGTGTTGGCTTTTATCAAATACATTTCCCCAAAAAATGCGATTTATACTCCAGTGCGACTTATATATGTTTTATTCCTTCTTTATTATGCATTTTCAGCCGGTGCGATTTATACTCCGGAGCGATTTATAATCCGAAAAATACTGTACATTACATATATACTTACATTATGTATATGACACCTTAATGGAGGTGTTTGGATGTTTTTAAGGGCTTTATATATAATATAATATTTACAATGCATTAAAAAAAATCCATCCGTCGTCTTGTCTCTAATAAAGATTGTGAACGATAGACGAAATTCCCCAAACAGTGCAGTTCCCCTTTAAGAAAAAGAGCTGCCATTCACCAGCAGCAAACTTACACACACCCTGACACTGTTTTTGCCTGTCCGTCTCTCATCTTACTCCCACTACGACTTAATGAGTTACTCTTGAGCGCCGCGCTGAGATAGACGTGTGAGGCAAAAGAACGGATGAAGCTTGAGGGGCGGTCATGAAGGATGACTCAAAGAAAATGGGTTGTGAAAGTGTTGAAAAGTCTCACCCTGATGACAGGCTGGCTGAGAACACAGCAATGAGTCTGAGAGACAGAATAACACAAATAAAGGCGACGTTATCGGTATTACTGCCATTGTAGCTACTGAGCAACATTCCATGTTGACTAAACCACCGCAATCTCCAAATTATTTTCAGCTCGGTATTCCCCACCGAGGGGATTGCGTCATCTTCTCAGTGAGAAGTTGTCGGCGGCTCGGCTTGATCGTCTTGTGACAGCTTTTTTTTTTTTTTTTTGAAGTACCTCCAGTTTTTTCTGCTGTTTTTCACACTCCATCTGGCACTGGGCCAGAGCCTTGTCCGTCTCCTCCTTCAGCATCTGAGCGCGCTCGGCTTCGAAGGAGTGCAGCTTGGCCTGGTTGGACAACTCGGCCACCCGGCTGTCGGTGCCGAGCTGCAGCTGGCGAAACCTGGAGGAAGGAGAGGCGGAGAGTTACTGCTCGCTCGCCTGAACTACTTAAGCGGCGACCTCGTCCAGTGTTGACTCAAAGCACATGTTTCAATATTAAAGGATATCTTCTGGCTAAAAAAAAAGACTGCAACTGTGCGTAAAAGGAGGAATTAATTTCATTCTTCACTTTTGGTTGGTTGGTTTCTTCTACATCAGGGGTGTCAAGCTGGTTTTCATTGAGGGCCACATTGTTGTATGACATTGCAGATCTGACCAGAAGGTCTTATCTTTGTCCATGTGATGTCAGATGAAACAAAATGGAGCTGTTTGGCCACAATACCCAGCAATAGGTTTGGAGTAGGGCTGCAACAACTAATCGATTAAATCGATTATAAAAATAGTTGGCGATCATTTAGTCATCGATTCGTTGGATCTATGCTATGCGCAGAGGCTTTATTTTTTAATAAACCTTTATTTATAAACTGCAACATGTACAAACAGCTGAGAAACAATAATCAAAATAAGTATGGTGCCAGTATGCTGTTTTTTTTCAATAAAATACAGGATAGGATAGAAATGTAGTTTGTCTCTTTTATCCGATTATTAATCGATTAATCGATTATCAAATTAATCGTTAGTTGCAGCCCTAGTTTGGGGGAGAAAAGGTGAGGCCTTTAATCCCAGGAACACCATTCCTACTGTCAAGCATGGTGGTGGTAGTATTATGCTCTGGGCCTGTTTTGCTGCCAATAGAACTGGTGCTTTACAGAGAGTAAATGGGACAATGAAAAAGGAGGATTAGCTCCAAATTCTTCAAACAAGCTAAAATCATTGATTGATTGAGACTTTTATTAGTAGGTTGCACATGGAGTACATATTCCGTACAATTGACCACTAAATGGTAACACCCGAATAAGTTTTTCAACTTGTTTAAGTCGGGGTCCACTTAAATTGATTCATGATACAGATATATACTATCATATATACTATCATCATAATACAGTCATCACACAAGATAATCACATTGAATTATTTACATTATTTACAATCAGGGGTGTGGGGGGGGGGTGTGGGGGGGGGGATATGGACATCAAGTAGTGGGCATAGAGAGAGAGAGAGAGAGAGAGAGAGAGAGAGAGAGAGATCAGAAGGCATAAGAAAAAGAATCTGCATTTGATTGTTTACATTTGATTATTAGCAATCCGGGGAGGGTGTTCGTTTAGTTTAGGGTTGTAGCTGCCTGGAGGTGAACTTTTATAGCGGTTTTGAAGGAGGATAGAGATGCCCTTTCTTTTATACCTGTTGGGAGCGCATTCCACATTGATGTGGCATAGAAAGAGAATGAGTTAAGACCTTTGTTAGTTCGGAATCTGGGTTTAACGTGGTTAGTGGAGCACCCCCTGGTGTTGTGGTTATGGCGGTCATTTACGTTAAGGAAGTAGTTTGACATGTACTTCGGTATCAGGGAGGTGTAGTGGATTTTATAGACTAGGCTCAGTGCAAGTTGTTTAACTCTGTCCTCCACCTTGAGCCAGCCCACTTTAGAGAAGTGGGTAGCCCGGAGGTTGGGTCTTGGGCGCAGTTGGGTGTTCCAACAGGACAATGACCCCAAACACACCTCAAAAGTGGTAAAGGAATGGCTAAATCAGGCTAGAATGAAGGTTTTAGAATGGCCTTCCCAAAGTTCTGACTTAAAGGTGTGGACAATGCTGAAGAAACAAGTCCATGTCAGAAAAGCAACACATTTAGCTGAACTGCAGCAATTTAGTGGTCAAGTGGTCAAGCAGAAGCTTGTGGATGGCTACCAAAAGCGCCTTATTGCAGGTAAACTTGCCAAGGGACATGTAAGCAAATATTAACATTGCTGTATGTATACTTTTGACCCTCACATTTTCAGTAGAGCCATAATAAATTCATAAAAGAAGCAAACGTCATGAATGTTTTTAGTGAGCAACAAGTATGTGCTCCAATCACTACATCACAAAAAAATAAGAGTTGTAGAAATTATTGTAAACTCAAGACAGCCATGACATGATGTTCTTTACAAGTGTATGTACACTTTTGACCACCACTGTATATGAAGATAAAAAAAGAATAGCCTCAACTCTTTTTGATTATTATCATATTTTTTACTACCAGATTGATGGACAACTTGCTTTTAAATTGTGGGTCAAGTTGACGAGCAGACATTTAAAGTTTACACAGATGTCTAGTTATATCCCCGCCCTCTTACAGCTTCTAGGACAGGGGTGTGGAACTTGTTTTCATGGAGGGCCACATGGCAGTCATGGCTTGTAACAGTGAATGTAAGAATATAAAAGTATAATGGCCTCATTATATTATTGCCTATGCAGTTGTTTATTTGATTTTTGTACATACAAGTTGATGGATAACTTGCTTTGAAATCGTAAATCGAATTAGTGATTGTACTGCAAAATAAAAAATACAAAAAAATAAAAGGGATTACTCCTTATGTGTATACAGGTATGTATGTATGTATGTATATGTATATATATATATATATGTATATATGTGTATGTGTGTATATATATATATATATATATATATATATATATATATATATATATATATATATATATATATATATATATATATATATATATATATATATATATATATGTATCTGTTTATATTTTATTATATTTCTGATTATTATTATTTCTTTTTTTTTTCTGTTTATTTAATCAATGTATTTGTAGATATTACTTTGTTTTTGTTGTTGTTTTTTTCTTTTTTGGGGGGGAGGGAGGTGGGTGGTATGGGTGGGATATAAACAAAAATATTTTGACATTTAGAGCAGACAATAGATAAATGATTTATGTGAATATGATGTAATGGATAGGAATGTCTGATGCTGGACGTCAATAAAAATAAAATGAAAAAAAGAAATTGTAAGTCAAGGTGACAAGCAGATATTTAATTATTTTTTGTTATTTTTACAAACGATCATATTTTTATCTTTTACATTTTTGCGCCAAAGAAACTTCTCTATGACTTTAGCTGCAGACTTCTTCTGTTTGTTTGATGTTGGCATTACTGCCACAAGTGGCGAAAAAGTGTATTGCAACTGAGTACTGCTTCGGCCCACAGCTGAGAAACAGATATTTCTTGGCACCCCTCTAGGGGGCGCTTGTGGTCCAACAATGGGTTAAAAAACGCTGCTCTAGAGATTGTGTTCGAAGTAAGATCAGGGTTAAAAAAATATCCATCCATCTATCCATTTTCTACCGCGTGTCCCTTTCAGGGTCGCGGGGGGTGCTGGAGCCTATCTCAGCTGCATTCGGGCGGTAGGCGGGGTACACTCTGGACAAAAAAATATGTCAATGGCAAATATTGAATACAAAAAATTCACATATTACGGTCATTTGTTTCACCTCTGTGTCATTTCTAGCCAGAAGATACTCATTTAACAAATAAAGTCACTTTAACTCAACGAGTTATCCTTTTTTTTTTAATAATGTCAGGCTTAAATGTGTTGCAGCTTGTTGTTGTAGCACTGCTGTAAAAAAACTTAAGTCGAATTGGACCTCTGCCAAGGCCAAAATGTCCGTACTTCCCGGTTTGCGCAGGGTGACAAACAGTTGAGGAATTTATCTATATTTATCAGTCTACTGGATTAGACACAATACACAAATAAAATGCCTGTGTATCATTAAAACTGTCACGGACGTCATTAGCTGGTGTTCTTTTGAGCGAGCAACTTGGCAAGGCAGAGTCACCCAACAGGACAGCCGACTTTTTCTTAAGAGCGAGCACCCAAAGCGATGCGTGGCCTCGTTTAATGTTCTGTGGTCGCGCTTGGCAGCCAGGAGACAGTTCACTTAATGAGAGATGATGAAAAGAAACGTTGGGTGTCTGTGTTCTCAGATGACACCATTCTGTGAAAGTCAAAAGGGGTGTAGCCGGAGAATCTACAAATTGTATTCAACTTGTAAGTGCAATCCTTGTAAAAATGACCTGTCCAGACATTGTTTTAAGACTCCAGACTGCCATACGGCTTTTGCAGATAAATCAATCACTGTAGGTACAATTGTGTGGATTCTGGCCGTGCAGCATTCTACTCCTCGACTGCCAGTCACTGCATCCAAGATGCACACTCTGGGTGGAGCATACCCTTAAATGTGGGCGTTCCCTGTCAAATCTGGCTTTAAACGCATTCTCCCGTCGACTGAAAGTAGCAGTAGAGTGGAAAAACACGTTGCCTCTATATTGAAGCTATATATCTGATTTATGACACCTAAAGGGTTGGAATTGGGGGTTAAAGGCCTACTGAAATGAAATGTTCTTATTTAAAGGCCTACTGAAATGATTTTTTTTTATTTAAACGGGAATAGCAGATCCATTCTATGTGTCATACTTGATCATTTCGCGATATTGCCATATTTTTGCTGAAAGGATTTAATAGAGAAAATCGACGATAAAGTTCGCAACTTTTGCTCGCTGATAAAAAAAAGCCTTGCCTGTACCGGAAGTAGCGTGACGTCACAAGAGCTAGTATTCCTCACAATTCCCCATTGTTTACAATGGAGCGAGAGAGATTCGGACCGAGAAAGTGATGATTACCCCATTAATTTGAGCGAGGATGAAAGATTCGTAGATGAGGAACGTTACAGTGACGGACTTGAGAGACAGTGATGGACGTATCTTTTTTCGCTCTGACCGTAACTTAGGTACAAGCTGACTCATTGGATTCCACACTCTCCTTTTTTTATTGTGGATCACGGATTTGTATGTTAAACCACCTGGGATACTATATCCTCTTGAAAATGAGAGTCGAGAACGCAAAATGGACATTCAGTGCCTTTTATCTCCACGACAATACATCGGCGAAATGCTTTAGCTACAAGCTAACGTGATAGCATCGTGCTTTAACTGCATATAGAAACAAAAAAATAAACCCCTGACTGGAAGGATAGATAGAAAATCAACAATACTATTAAACCGTGGACATGTAAATACACGGTTAATGCTTTCCAGGCTGGCGAAGGTTAACAATGCTGTGCTAACGACGCCATTGAAGCTAACTTAGCAACTTAGCAACGGGACCTCACAGAGCTATGCTAAAAACATTAGCTCTCCACCTACGCCAGCCAGCCCTCATCTGCTCATCAACACCCGTGCTCACCTGCGTCCCAGCGATCGGCAGAAGGACGAAGGACTTCACCCGATGCGTTTGGCGGCCCGGAGACGTAGGAAGTCAAGGTGAGGTCGGCGGCTAGCGCGGCTAGCGCTCCAACAAAGTCCTCCTGGTTGTGTTGCTGTAGTCCGCTGCTAATACACCGATCCCACCTACAACTGTCTTCTTTGCAGCCTTCATTGTTCATTAAACAAATTGCAAAAGATGTCCAAAATACTGTGGAATTATGAAATGAAAACAGAGCTTTTTGTATAGGATTCTACGGGTACCATAACTTCCGTTACTCTGACTTCGTCACGCGCATACGTCATCATACCGCGACGTTTCAGCCGGATATTTCCCGGGAAGTTTTAAAAGTCACTTCATAAGTTAACCCGGCCGTATTGGCATGTGTTGCAATGTTAAGATTTCATCATTGATATATAAACTATCAGACTGCGTGGTCGCTAGTAGTAGGTTTCAGTAGGCCTTTAAACGGGGATAGCAGGTCCATTCTATGTGTCATACTTGATCATTTCGCGATATTGCCATTAGGGATGTCCGATAATATCGGCCTGCCGATATTATCGGCCGATAAATGCGTTAAAATGTAATATCGTAAATTATCGGTATCGTTTTTTTTAATTATCTGTATCGTTGTTTTTTTTTTTTTTTTAATTAAATCAACATAAAAAACACAAGATACACTTACAATTAGTGCACCAACCCAAAAAACCTCCCTCCCCCCATTTCTTTCTGTTATCAATATTCTGGTTCCTACATTATATATCAATATATATCAATACAGTCTGCAAGGGATACAGTCTGTAAGCACACATGATTGTGCGTGCTGCTGCTCCACTAATAGTAAATGATAATGATAAATGGGTTATACTTGTATAGCGCTGTTCTACCTTCAAGGTACTCAAAGCGCTTTGACAGTATTTCCACATTTACCCATTCACACACACATTCACACACTGATGGAGGGAGCTGCCATGCAAGGCGCTAACCAGCAGCCATCAGAGGCAAAGGGTGAAGTGTCTTGCCCAAGGACACAACGGACGTGACTAGGATGGTAGAAGGTGGGAATTGAACCCCAGTAACCAGCAACACTCCGATTGCTGGCACAGCCACTCTACCAACTTCGCCACGCCGTGTAGTACTAACCTTTAACAGTTAATTTTACTCATTTTCATTAATTACTAGTTTCTATGTAACTGTTTTTATATTGTTTTACTTTCTTTTTTATTCAAGAAAATGTTTTTAATTTAGTTATCTTATTTTATTATTTTTTTAAAAAGTACCTTATCTTCACCATACCTGGTTGTCCAAATTAGGCATAATAATGTGTTAATTCCACGACTGCATATATCGGTTGATATCGGTATCGGTTGATATCGGTATCGGTTGATATCGGTATCGGTAATTAAAGAGTTGGACAATATCGGAATATCGGATATCGGCAAAAAGCCATTATCGGACATCCCTAATTGCCATATTTTTGCTGAAAGGATTTAGTAGAGAACATCGACGATAAAGTTCGCAACTTTTGGTCGCTGATAAAAAAGCCTTGCCTGTACCGGAAGTAGCGTGACGTCACAGGTTGTGGAGCGCCTCACATCTGCACATTGTTTACAATCATGGCCACCAGCAGCGAGAGCGATTCGGACCGAGAAAGCGACGATTACCCCTTTAATTTGAGCCAGGATGAAAGATTTGTGAAGGATTAGAGGGCAGTGGAAGCGATTCAGATAAGGAAGATGCTGTGAGAGGCGGGTGGGACCTGATATTCAGCTGGGAATGACTAAAACAGTAAATAAACACAAGACATATATATACTCTATTAGCCACAACACAACCAGGCTTATATTTAATATGCCACAAATTAATCCGCATAACAAACACCTCCCCCCTCCCGTCCATATAACCCACCAATACAAATCAAACACCCGCACAACACACTCAATCCCACAGCCCAAAGTACCGTTCACCTCCGTAAAGTTCATACAGCACATATATTTCCCCAAAGTTACGTACGTGACATGCACTTAGCGGCACGCACGGACGGGCAAGCGATGAAATGTTTGGAAGCCAAAGCTGCGTACTCACGGTAGCGCGTCTGCTATCCAACTCAAAGTCCTCCTGGTTGTGTTGCTGCAGCCAGCCGCTAATACACCGCTTCCCACCTACAGCTTTCTTCTTTGCTGTCTTCATTGTTCATTAAACAAATTGCAAAAGATTCACCAACACAGATGTCCAGAATACTGTGGAATTTTGCGATGAAAACAGACGACTTAATAGCTGGCCGCAATGGTGTCCCAATATGTCCGCACAATCCGTGACGTCACGCGCAAACGTCATCATAGCGAGACGTTTTCAGCAGAATATTTCGCGGGAAATTTAAAATTGCACTTTCCTAATCTAACCCGGCCGTATTGGCATGTGTTGCAATGTTAAGATTTTATCATTGATATATAAACTATCAGACTGCGTGGTCGGTAGTAGTGGCTTTCAGTAGGCCTTTAAATCACCATAAATGATTCCCGGGCACGGCACCGCTGCTGCCCACTGCTCCCCTCACCTCCCAGGGGGTGAACAAGGGGATGGGTCAAATGCAGAGGGGGGGGGGGCGGGGTTTGGTGGTCCCGGGGGTGTACTGTATATTGTAGCGTCCCGGAAGAGTAAGTGCTGCAAGGGGTTCTGGGTATTTGTTCTGTTGTGTTTATGTTGTGTTACGGTGCAGAGGTTCTCCCGAAATGTGTTTGTCATTCTTGTTTGGTGTGGGTTCACAGTGTGGCTTATATTTGTAACAGTGTTAAAGTTGTTTATACATCCACCCTCAGTGTGACCTGTATGGCTGTTGATCAAGTATGCCTTGCATTCACTCATGTGTGAGCAAAAACCGCATAAATTATGTGACTGGGCCGGCACGCTGTTTATGTTGAATAAAAGCGGACGCAACGTCAGGTTGTAGAGGACGCAAAAGGCAGTGCCTTTAAGGCACGCCCCCAATGTTGTTGCCCGGGTGGAAATCGGGAGAAATTCAGGAGAATGGTCGCCCCGGGAGATTTTCGGGAGGCGCACTGAAATTCGGGAGTCTCCCAGGAAAATCGGGAGGGTTGGCAAGTATTTTTTAAGTCGGGGTCCACGTTAATCAATTCATTGCGCCGCTAAGAAATAGTTTGTTTGCATTAGTGCTCATAATAACAACATTACTAATATTTGGTTAATATTCAGGTCATAATATGTAGAAAGAGTATTGTTGGCGGATTTTGAATGTTAGCTAGAGGGTTTTGTGAGCAAAATAGAGAGCCCCCATTGACTCCATTGTTAGCAGACTTTTTATGTATTTATTTATTTACAACTTAGAATGCATAAAAAAACATATGTGTTCATGTCATATATAGAGATTGTGAATGATAAACAGCACATCTCTTTATAGCTTTTGTGTATTTCCAGTATGACTGATCTAGTAATATGGTCAAAGTGCAGAAGGGTTGCCACAGTGACGTTAATCTCCGGAAATAGCCGAAGGTATTCGGAGCGGAATATTCAAAATGGCTGACTGAATTTGTGGCACTTATTGATGTTGAAACTGTGTTTTTACATATTTTCCGGATTGTAAATCAATTGTATTTGTTTAATGGATACATTGAAATTAAGCATATAAAGTCCACTTGTTTTTCCACTCCACTGCTACTTTAAAGGGGATCTATGATAGATCTTGTGTCTGTTAATAAGCTCCTTCTTTTTTGCCATGCTCTTCTTGTGGGGAAGACTGGCTCGTACATGCACATGCATTCTCCGCTGTTGCCATTTCTAATACAAATTAACGTATAGTTCTAACTTATACCTGTCACTAGACTCCATATGGAAGTGCTAAAAACTACAACATGGCTGGCAAGGAGAAGACACTGTCAAAGTGGAGGCTCGTAAAAATAAAAAACGCCCACAAAATGGAGCATCTTGAAGAGACGGTCAGAAAGCGGCTTGAAAATGGTGTGTAAAAACATCATCTGTGCAACATTTTGAGCAAAGAACCCCCATTACATGTTACGTAGACCACAAGGATGTATTTTAAATGTAGACAAAAAAATCCTAATATGACCTTGTTAAGTCAAGCTCTCAGTCTGAGGAGGAGTAGCCCTTCCCCCTCTGCTTCAGGGTTTGAGGGAACAAAAAAAAAGGCAAGATAAAGTAATATCTTCATCTAATATTGGTATGTGCATAATAACTGCTTGACCGCCATACCCCTTCACGCAGCCTGATGCCAACCTCCTCTCCCCACCACTCAGAACCAAGCTCCGGACCTGGGGTGATAGAGCCTTCTCCATCGCAGCTCCCACCCTCTGGAACTCTCTTCCCAAACCCATACGGGACCGCTCAGACCTTCCTACCTTCAAAAGCCTTCTCAAAACACATCTCTTCAGATCTGCTTTTAACCTGTGATTAGTGTTCTGTGTCTTGTAATGTCCAGTATTGTTATGTATTTTACTATGTACTGCTTTTATATTTCCTGTATTATATATTATTACTTTGAACTTTTTTATATTTTAATTTTTATCCTATAAAGTGTCTTTCAGTACACTGAAAAGTGCTATTGATTGATTGATTGATTGAGACTTTTATTAGTAGGTTGCACAGTGAAGTACATATTCCGTACAATTGACCACTAAATGTTAACACCCGAATAAGTTTTTCAACTTGTTTAAGTCGGGGTCCACTTAAATTGATTCATGATACAGATATATACTATCATCATAATACAGTCATCACACAAGATAATCACATTGAATTATTTACATTATTTACAATCAGGGGTGTGGAGGGGGTGGGGGGTAGGATATGGACAGCAAGTAGTGGACATATAGAGAGAGAGAGAAAGAGAGCGAGAGCGAGAGCGAGAGCGAGAGCGAGAGAGAGAGAGAGAGAGAGAGAGAGAGAGAGAGAGAGAGAGAGAGAGAGAGAGAGAGAGAGAGAGAGAGATCAGAAGGCATAAAAAAAAGTATCTGCATTTGATTGTTTACATTTGATTATTAGCAATCCGGGGAGGGTGTTCGTTTAGGGTGGTAGCTGCCTGGAGGTGAACTTTTAGTGCGGTTTTGAAGGAGGATAGAGATGCCCTTTCTTTTACACCTGTTGGGAGTGCATTCCACATTGATGTGGCATAGAAAGAGAATGAGTTAAGACCTTTTTTAGTTCGGAATCTGGGTTTAACGTGGTTAGTGGAGCTCCCCCTGGTGTTGTGGTTATGGCGGTCATTTACGTTAAGGAAGTAGTTGGACATGTACTTCGGTATCAGGGAGGTGTAGTGGATTTTATAGACTAGGCTCAGTGCAAGTTGTTTAACTTATATACCTAGGGGTGTAACGGTACCCAAAAATTTCGGTTCGGTACGTACCTCGATTTAGAGGTCACGGTTCGGTTCTATTTTGGGTACAGTAAGAAAACAACAAAATATACATTTTTGGGTTATTTACTTACCAAATTTGCTAAATCTTCCACCAAAAATATTTTTCTTAGTGTAATATTTGATGTGAAGTAATGGGAACCTTGGATAGGTCAATAATTCATAATAACATTGATTTTGATTCAATATTATGTTTTGAGCAATGACAGTTGAAAGAAAAAAAACCAGCTTTGTTTTATTAGTCAACATTGCAACTGTTTCTAAATTACATTTAACCTTTAAGCTTCTTTATTTCACTTTTGATATGTTTTTGTTTATTTTAATAGTATTTTTAGAATGTGCCGTGGGCCTTTAAAACATTAGCTGTGGGCCGCAAATGGCCTCCGGGGCACACTTTTGACACCCCTGCTATAGATAATAAAAAATTAAATGTGATAAATCTATAGATAAAAAGCAGAGCCTGGCGACGCATGCGCGTTTATCATAACTCTCTCTCTCTCTCTCTGTCTCTGCCCCTCCCTCACCAATGCTGCTGCTCGCACAATTTGTTTTGTTTTTAACCCCTTCTTAACCCTGTACGTACATTGAAAATACACGCAACCCTAACTCAAAATGCCAGACATTTGAGGCATTTAAGAAACTCCGCAAAAGAGGACATGTCCGGTGAAAAGAGGACGTATGGTCAGTCTATCCTAGCCCGTTAGCTGCTAGCATGCTGTGTGTTGTGCCTCGGTGTGCATTGTTTACACAACTTGCATTACGCTACTTAATATGTCCGTGTGGAAACTTGTTCGGTACACCTCCGAACCGAACCGGAACCCCCTTACCAAAACGGTTCAATACAAATACACGTACCGTTATACACCTAGCTATACCAAATAAATTGTATTATTATTATTATTATTTTTATAACACTGACATGCAGTGGCATAAATGTTGTTAAAAGCAGCTTTTTTATGCAGGTCTGAATTAATAGTTGACTGTGCAGGGTACGAATGTTGTGACCAGGAGAATTTATATAATGTTTATGAAGTTTATTCTCAACTTTGTCTGGGGAAAAAACCAGCGGTGACGACTTCAAGATATATATTCAAACAGTGTAGATTTTCAAAAGATAAATTATGATACTTTGGAGTGGGTGGGTTTTGGTTTCACTTGCAACCTGGGACTGCCTCCCGAATCAAACATCCTGCAGACGGACTCAAAAAACAAGTTCTAAAAGAGACTGAGGAGCAAAATTAACACCAAGGCATGTCCAGTACATATTATCTAGACCACAAGGAAGTCTGGGTTTCCCCTTAATATAATTGATCATGGCGCACGACCACAGCAACATAAAAGCCGCCACACCTTAAAAATGAGGGTATTTTTTTTACGTGAAAACAGATTTAACCAATATACTGTAGTGTAGCCGCCAGAAGAAGTCACACAAAATATGACACTTTTTTAAAAACTTTTATTGCCAATCTTATGCTAACAACCGACACATATTCCCTCCTTCACACACTTCCTCATCCTCGGCCAATCCCCTTTCACTTCAGGAACAGTGTTTTCACAATCATGGAAAATGTAACATCAATAACACACGAACATAAACATGTAACACTAGCAGGTCGTTTGAATGGATATCACGCCCCCTAGCCACCGGTCTCTTTGCAATCTATGGGAAATCCAGGAAGTGTTTTAAATGTAGTTTTGAATCATCACAGGTGCCCTTTGAGTACCGTATTTTTCGGACTATAAGTCGCAGAGTATAAGTCGCAGGGGGGCGACTTATACTCAGGAGCGACTTATGTGTGAAATTATTAACACATTAGTGTAAAATATCAAATAATATTATTGCTCATTCACGTAAGAGACTAGACGTATAAGATTTCATGGGATTTAGCGATTAGGAGTGACAGATTGTTTGGTAAACGTATAGCATGTTCTATATGTTATAGTTATTTGAATGACTCTTACCATAATATGTTACGTTAACATACCAGTTGGTTATTTATGCCTCATATAACGTACACTTATTCAGCCTGTTGTTCACTATTCTTTAGACATTTTAAATTGCCTTTCAAATGTCTATTCTTGGTGTTGGCTTTTATCAAATACATTTCCCCAAAAAATGCGACTTATACTCCAGTGCGACTTATTTATGTTTTTTTCCTTCTTTATTATGCATTTTCGGCCGGTGCGACTTATACTCCGGAGCGATTTATACTCCTAAAAATACAGTACTTTTGCTCCTTCGCCCTTCTGTGGCTGCAGCAAGTCCGGCGCCTTGGGAAGGTGAACAATTATATTGCACTCCGAGTGTGAATGTTGTCTATCGGGATAGGCTCCAGCATCCCCGCGACCCCGAGAGGGAGAAGCGGTAGAAAATGGATGGATGGAAGTTTGAATGCAGTGTACATCTGGAAGTATTATTGTAGTCCAATTTGCATCCGTTTGTACTAATTTGTGTGTCTTTACATCAATTCGAGTGTGTGTGTTCAGATCCGCGTACGTGTCAATCAATCAATCAAACTTTATTTATAAAGCGCTTTTTCATACGTAAAAGAAATGCAACGCAAAGTGCTTTACAAAGTTAAAAACAATCCCCCGGTGACCCATATCCCCCATTATCACACACAGTGGTGGTCAAAAGTGTACATACACTTGTAAAGAACATCATGTCATGGCTGTCTTGAGTTTACAATCATTTCTACAACTCTTATTTTTTTGTGATAGAGTGATTGGAGCACATACTTGTTGGTCACAAAAAACATTCATGTAGTTTGCTTCTTTTATGAATTTATTATGAGTCTACTGAAAATGTGAGCAAATCTGTTGGGTCAAAAGTATACATACAGCAATGTTAATATTTGCTTACATGTCCCTTGGCAAGTTTACCTGCAATAAGGCACTTTTGGTAGCCATCCACAAGCTTCTGCTTGAATTTTCGACCACTCCCCTTGACACAATTGCTGCCAATGAAACTGGTGCTTTAGAGAGAGTAAATGGGACAATGAAAACCCTTGCCCCCGGTGCCGCTCACACCGGTGAATGAATGTTGAATGAATGATAGGTGGTGGTCGGAGGGGCCGTAGGCGCAAATTGGCAGCCACGCTTCCGTCAGTCTACCCCAGGGCAGCTGTGGCTACGAAAGTAGCTTACCACCACCAGGTGTGAATGAATGATGGGTTTTTAACATGTACAGCGACTTTTGGTACTTAGAAAAGCGCTATATAAATCCCAGGTATTATTATTATTATTATTATTATAAAAATATGAAAATAATACTACCACCACCATGCTTGACGGTGGTCATGGTGTTCCTGGGATTAAAGGCCTCACATTTTCTCCTCCAAACATATTGCTGGGTATTGTGGCCAAACAGCTCCATTTTTGTTTCATCTGACATCACATGGACAAAGATAAAACCTTCTGGAGGAAAGTTCTGTGGTCAGATCATCAATCAATCAATCAATGTTTATTTATATAGCCCTAAATCACAAGTGTCTCAAAGGGTGTGTACAAGCCACAACAACATCCTCGGTACAGAGCCCACACAGATGAAACAAAAATGGAGCTGTTTGGCCACAATACCCAGATATATGTTTAGGGGAGAAAAGGTGAGGCCTTTAATCCCAGGAACACCATTCCTACCGTAAAGCATGGTGGTGGTAGTATTATGCTCTGGGCCTGTTTTTCTGCCAATGGAGCTGCTGCTTTAAATGGGACAATGAAAAAGGAGGATCAGCTCCAAATTGTTCAGGACAAGCTAAAATCATCAGCTCGGAGGTTGGGTCTTGGGCGCGGTTGGGTGTTCCAACAGGACAATGACCCCAAACACACCTCAAAAGTGGTAAAGGAATGGCTAAATCAGGCTAGAATGAAGGTTTTAGAATGGCCTTCCCAAAGTGCTGACTTAAAGGTGTGGACAATGCTGAAGAAACAAGTCTATGTCAGAAAACACATTTAGCTGAACTGCACCAATTTTGTCAAGAGGAGTAATAATGTGTTTTTGTACAAGTGTACAAAAACACATTTATTGTGCGCATAATATATTGAAATCATCGTGTTTGGGTGCCAATTGCCCATAAGAGCATTCAATATTGCTCAAACACAACGTCTGCTTTGCATTACTTGACAAAATAAAGAGGAACGAGTAACAAATGCATTATTCGGACAAAGACTTGGCAAAGAGAAAGCTCGACCGTGAGCATGTTCTTCATCTCAGCAAAATCTCTGTCATTATGATATTTTACACAAGTTTGGACAGACAAATATTGCCATTCCAAATGTTCAGAATTTTTTGAAGCTCACGTACATTCTGAGGTTTGTGCTCACACAATGTTTTACGGCGGAATCCACGCACACTTTTTGAAATGAGGTCCCGGTGGCAGGAGTAAAAGTGAAACCCGGATATGACAGGTGGAGGTTTGCTTTGTTGACATTTTTTTATTTTCTTCCCAAATGTCCCAAAGCCTTTGCTAATTATGTAGGTGGTAACTTTTGAACATTCTTAACCAGAGGTGGGTAGTTACGCGCTACATTTACTCCATTACATCTACTTGAGTAACTTTTGGGATAAATTGTACTTCTAAGAGTAGTTTTAATGCAATATACTTTTACTTTTACTTGAGTATATTTATAGAGAAGAAACGCTACTTTTACTCCGCTCCATTTATCTACATTCAGCTCGCTAGTCGCTACTGGTTTTTATCCATCTGTTAATGCACGCTTTGTTTGTTTTGCTTTGTCAGACAGACCTTCAAAGTAGGATCTATCACATGCCTGCGTTTCACCAATCAAATGCAGTCACTGGTGACGTTTGACTCAGTTTCACCAATCAAATGCAGTCACTGGTGACGTTTCACTCAGTTTCACCAATCAAATGCAGTCACTGGTGACGTTTGACTCAGTTTCACCAATCAAATGCAGTCACTGGTGACGTTTGACTCCGTTTCACCAATCAAATGCAGTCACTGGTGACGTTTGACTCAGTTTCACCAATCAAATGCAGTCACTGGTGACGTTTGACTCAGTTTCACCAATCAATTGCAGTCACTGGTGACGTTTGACTCCGTTTCACCAATCAAATGCAGTCACTGGTGACGTTTGACTCAGTTTCACCAATCAAATGCAGTCACTGGTGACGTTTGACTCAGTTTCACCAATCAAATGCAGTCACTGGTGACGTTTGACTCCGTTTCACCAATCAAACAGAGCCAGGCGGTCACAACAAGCAAAACAACAACAAGCTAAAGCTTACATGAACTCAACGTCAAATTTGAGGAAGCACATGGCGGTAAGTAACGTTAGTAGATATTTTGGCTGTCACCGTTGGCTGATGTTAGCTTCCCTGCTATGAATCACTGTCAAATGTACATCGTTTGGGGACATTTATTAACGCACCGCAGCCTCATAGACACACACACACACACACACGCACGCGCACGCACGCACGCACACACACACGCACACATACATAAATCAGAAGTGCACAGTGTGTTCTCAGGTGCAGCCCACACCTATCAGTTTATGGTTTGCGTAAAGGCTAACTTGTTATTTTCCTTTGTAATCTCTGCCTACTGAGCCTATGGTGCTGTTAAGTTATTGTGGCTCAATTTGCCTTCATTTTTTTAATGTTAATGTATTATTATTTAATATATATTATTGTTTTAGTTGCTTAAAAGATATTCCTGGCTCTGAATTTGCTCATTGCTATTTTTATGTTTTTGTGCATTATTTGTTGCCGTCATCATTAAACAAACAGGTTACTCATCAGTTACTCAGTACTTGAGTAGTTTTTTCACAACATACTTTTTACTTTTACTCAAGTAAATATTTGGGTGACTACTCCTTACTTTTACTTGAGTCTCTAAAGTACCAGTACTCTTACTTGAGTACAATTTCTGGCTACTCTCCCCACCTATGTTCTTAGCCAGCACCTTTGAAATAGTGAGGTTCACTCAACCAACTGAGAACAGCCAGACTCCTGTCATATGTTGCACGTTCAAGTTGTCAGCACACGTCAGCTTTTTTTTTTTTAAACGAGGCATTTAGAAAATAGCAAAGCAGCTCTTTAGTGGCAGGCCTAGAAGTGCAAACCCGACATGAGGGGCTGTAGCACTTGCTTTGAATAACTCTTGATTACAGCTGACCTGATAGGATTTCATCATCCATCGGGCGCTGGGGTGAGCTGTGCATGCGCGTCGTGACAGACAAGTGCACATGGTCTGACGTTTTATGTCCTGCTTTAATGATGGCGGCTGCACCGGAGATGCGAGGAATGACTTAATGTGAATGTTTCTTCATCCCTTCAAAGAACTCTTTCTTTCCTGGCATGTAAGCTGACTGGGAGAATCCCCCCGTGTTAAACTACCGTAACTACTGTGCTGCGAGCAAGCGGCCGCCCGCGCTACCGTCGTCTGACGCCATTTCAAACTCGTCCGCATCGTTCTTCGCCCCAAAAATAGGGGCTCTATGTGGGGTTAGGGGTTAAAGGCTTGCGGCGGGCATCTGTCGTTGTTGGCTCGCGACGCCCGGCGGGAATGTGATGGCGTCAAAGAGAGAGTGCAAGGGAGAGTGTGTGTGCACATGTATGGAAAGTAAGACCAACAGCTGGTGGTCTGGATTGGGAGAAATGACAAGCATGCAGTAGTACCCTGGAGACAGGGACACTTCTGCTGCTGCTGCTGCTGCTGCTGTGGGTCTTTAATAGGCTCTCTTACAGGCTATATTTCAAGTCAGACATGAAATTATACTGTAGGGGTGTCCTGATCCCAGAGATTTTCACCCAGGCCCATCTGATACGGTATCAGCACAAATCACACCTACTTTTATTATCTTGTAATGTGGAATGTTTGAAAAGGCTTGATCAAGGGAAAAGACTCAGACAGAAGAATGTTAGGTATGAAAACACTAACCTAATGATTATTCACTGTTTGGAATGGAAGCGGAGTATTAACTGTTTTTTGACAACTAAGCTCAGGATGCAGTAAATTGAATGATGCGGACACGTTTGTTATTGGATACTTTCTAATACACTTCTACCTAGGGGTGTAACTAGAGATGTCCGATAATATCGGCAGGCTGATATTATCGGCCGATATATGCGTTAAAATGTAATATCGGAAATTATCGGTATCGTTTTTTTTTATTATCGGTATCATTTTTTTTTTTTTTTTTTGTGTTTTTTTTAATTAAATCAACATAAAAAACACAAGATACACTTACAATTAGTGCACCAACCCAAAAAACCTCCCTCCCCCATTTACACTCATTCACACAAAAGGGTTGTTTCTTTCTGTTATTAATATTCTGGTTGCTACATTATATATCAATATATATCAATACAGTCTGCAAGGGATACAGTCCGTAAGCACACATGATTGTGCGTGCTGCTGCTCCACTAATAGTACTAACCTTTAACAGTTAATTTTACTCATTTTCATTCACTACTAGTTTCTATGTAACTGTTTTTATATTGTTGTACTTTCTTTTTTATTCAAGAAAATGTTTTTAATTTATTTATCTTATTTTACTAATTTTTTTAAAAAGTACCTTATCTTCACCATACCTGGTTGTCCAAATTAGGCATAATAATGTGTTAATTCCACGACTGCATATATCGGTTGATATCGGTATCGGTTGATATCGGTATCGGTAATTAAAGAGTTGGACAATATCGGATATCGGCAAAAAGCCATTATCGGACATCCCTAGAACCAACATTTTGGTTCGGTGCGTACCTCGGTTTAGAGGTCACGGTTCGGTTAATTTTCGGTACAGTAAGAAAACAACGAAATATACATTCTTTTAAATAAATCGAACACAACATTCCGCCACCAACACAAATGTTTTAGGAATGCAAGTATATACCTATATTTTGACATGCTAATCCAGAAAAAACAATGTGCTTTACCAGTTCTTGTGTTTGTCTTTTAAAACTATGTGTACATATCTCTATATGACAAAATACGGTAAATAAGATGTATGTTTATACATACACTCCAGATAGAGGGACTGGAATAACATGTGGACAAACAAGATATGGGACATTAATAAACCCAAAAATAATTTCTGAAAGAATTTAATTAATTAAAAAAAGATCCCAACTGCAGTTTAAAACTAGAGTATTACAATAGGTTGATTAGTTGACGTTTTACAATGCAACTTCGCTAAAAGTATTTCCTTCCCTCAAGGAGAGCAGTCACGGACAACAAGTTTGACTTTGCAACAACCCCCACATCCTTTTTTTTTTCCCTTTAAAAACCGACTTGTAGGCAACCTTTGAACTCTGACAGTTCATGTATCTTCAGTAAAGAGATGGTAAATCAAAAGCCTGAGGCGTGCGGTAAGGCATCATTCAGGCAACACGCATGTGCAGCAATGTACAGTATACATTTACTGTACAATGATGTCGTGAAGCCTGCTTCACTAAATCACGCTCGCGGCGCACAATAAGCAGACTCTTGACGCGGCATGAATGTGAAATGTGATACAGCTCATTATGACAAAATGAAGGGGAGGGGGGGAAAACTGCACGGACTGGCTTTGATGTTTTCTTCTGTCCTTGACAGGTTAAGAGTCGTCCTCAGGCGAGCGCTATAAAACCATCACTGATAGTCTCAGAGACCTGCATCTTGACTTTTAAACCTGCCAGGGAAAGTGGATTTGCTGACGTTTGCCGAAATGCTACGTGTCACACTACAGTTGGTACACCTGCATTTGGTTTTTAGGGATATACAGTGAGTCGTACAGGGGTGTCAAACCTGTTTGCATTGAGGGCAACATCGCAGTAATGGCTGCCTACACATCAACTATACATTAGGCATGCAGTTAATAACCTCTGTTTAATCATGACTCATCGAAATTCAAGTGTGATGCATCAGATTTTAAAAAAATATATATCACTTGACAGCACTTATGTAAATGCATAATCACCTCTAATTATTGCACAATTGCCTATACATCTGATTATTAGATTTTTTATGCACAGATTGGTGGATAGCTTGCTTTAAAGGTGACAAGCAGATATTTAACTATTTATTTAAAAAATATATATTATATACCATATTTTTTCGGAGTATAAGTCGCTCCGGCGTATAAGTCGCACCGGCCTAAAATGCATAATAAAGAAGGAAAAAAACATATAAGTCGCACTGGAGTATAAGTCGCATTTTTTGGGGAAATGTATTTGATGCCAACACCAAGAATAGACATTTGAAAGGCAATTTAAAATAAATCAAGAATAGTGAACAACAGGCTGAATAAGTGTACGTTATATGAGGCATAAATAACCAACTGGTATGTTAACGTAACATATTATGGTAAGAGTCATTCAAATAACTATAACATATAGAACATGCTATACGTTTACCAAACAATCTGTCACTCCTAATCGCTAAATCCCATGAAATCTTATACGTCTAGTCTCTTATGTGAATGACATCAATAATATTATTTGATATTTTACGCTAATGTGTTAATCATTTCACACATAAGTCGCTCCTGAGTATAAGTCGCACCCTCGGCCAAACTATGAAAAAAACTGCGACTTATAGTCCGAAAAATACGGTATATCTATTTTTAGGAACACTATGGTAAATGGGTTATACTTGTATAGCGCTTTTCTACCTTTTTTTTTTAAGGAACTCAAAGCGCTTTGACACTATTTCCACATTCACACACACATTCACACACACTGATGGCAGGAGCTGCCATGCAAGGCGCTAACCAGGACCCATCAGGAGCAAGGGTGAAGTGTCTTGCTCAAGGACACAACGGACGTGACTAGGATGGTAGAAGATGGGGATTGAACCAGGAACCCTCAGATTGCTGGCACGGCCACTCTCCCAACTTTGCCACGCCGTCCCTAATACTAATGCAAAACCTCACAATAATGTCTGATTGAATGCTAAAAACGTTATGACGGACCGCCTTAAACGGAATGGAATTTTACATTTTTTTACTGAATGAGACACCCAGAATGTACATGAAAATAAAAAATGTGGGATTTACAGTTATAACTATGAAGGGTAAAACACTGAAAATTGACAACATATGAACGTCACACCCCCTCTCAATCGACATATTTTACAATCGAGCGAAACACAACAAAAATGCAACAAACACAGCGAAATATGAACGCGAAGGGTAAAAAAAACCCCCCACCTACAATCTGATACATCACTAAGCTTTATAACTTTGAAAACAATGGCGTTTTAAAATCGTGTTTTTATCATCTTCGTCTTTTAGCAAAGGTAAAACCATTTTTATCTTTGAACAAGTGGTGCATGCTTTTATTTCAAGTGGCCTGGACTACTGCAATGCACTTTATGCTGGCATTAGCCAAAAAGCTCTCTCCCGGTTGCAGTTAGTCCAGAACGCGGCAGCACGACTTTTAACAGGGGCCAGGAAACGCCAGCATATAACCCCAATTCTTCGGAGTTTGCTCTGGCTCCCTGTTCATTTT
This sequence comes from Entelurus aequoreus, assembly GCF_033978785.1. Taxonomy (NCBI): domain Eukaryota; kingdom Metazoa; phylum Chordata; class Actinopteri; order Syngnathiformes; family Syngnathidae; genus Entelurus; species Entelurus aequoreus. The sequence goes on from NC_084739.1 coordinate 71,194,459, forward strand.
AGAATTGATTTTAAATCCTTCCTGTTTGTTTTTAAAGCTTTACATGGACTGGCACCTCAGTATATCTCGGACCTCATCCAAATTTACACTCCTGTGCGCGCTCTGAGGTCCGAGAGCCAGCTCCAGCTCGTGGTGCCCAGGACGAGACTTAAAACCAGGGGAGACAGGGCCTTCTCTGTGGTCGGCCCTAAACTCTGGAACACTCTGCCCCTCCATGTTCAAACTGCTTCCACAGTGGAGTGTTTTAAGTCTCGTATTAAGACCCACTTTTATTCTTTGGCTTTTAACACTACGTGAGTTGTGTGGTCTTCTGTCCTCTGTTGTCCTGTGTGGTTAGGGTTAGGGTTATACATTTTGATGTTTATTTTACTGTTTTAATTGGTTTTACCCTTTAAAATCGTTTTTAATCATATTTATTTTTTATATTGTCTCTGTATTGGTTTTCTATTCATTTATTCTTTGTTTTTATTCAGTCATTGGTGTAGCATAATATTGTTTTTAATATTGTTTT
>NC_084739.1:71197469-71199969 GCF_033978785.1 Entelurus aequoreus
TGGGGAAAGCAAGGCGTGTAGACAAGGGGCAGTAGGGAGGCTTCCCTGCTGCCATGTTATGGTATGCGGTCAGGCCCACGCTTGACTCAGGGAGATGGACGTCCCTGCCATGCATAGTCCCTTGGGACTCATTCCATATACACAACAGCAATAACACCGGGGTTAGAATGTGGGTACACTATGGATCCTCCAGCTGGCTGCAGGGGGTGGCAGGGAGACGTCCCTGTCGCTGCTCCACCACCCAGAGATGTTCCGGGATTAAAGGAGCGAAACATCTGTGAAGGGTGGCTCCCGGCTGACGACCCTGCAGCCAGCACCACATGGCACTGTCGGAGGTGCGTCAGGCAGTAATGCCCTGCAAGTGTTAACTTGTGCTTACATCTATCTTAACTGGCTTTCCAGTGACTACTGTGAATAGAGCAGTTGGCATCCAGGAAAAGACTGGTGGGCTGCCAGGGAAGACTGGCTGGCAGCAGGAAAGACTGCACCAGGGGTGGAGGGGCTAGTTACCCTTTTCCACATGTCTGTGAAGCAAGCTCCATGGACTCCCTAACCTAACTACAAGCAATTTAAGGAAGAAACAGCCCGGTGGTCCACCGAGAGGCGGGATGAAAGATGGACCAATCAGGACGGATTACACGGAAACGACTGGCACGACAATGACGAACGAGCAGAGGATCCTCAGAGAATGTGGCTGTGGGTGGGCCAAGGAAACAACCTACAGGGGCCTGCGAATACACCAGGGAAAGGCAAAATGCGGCGGTGGCCGCAACCAGATGCAAGCTTGCACTGCAGAAGCAGATCAGACAAGGAGGAATCTTAGCCAGGTTGAGCACCACAGTGCTATTGATCCCACCATTGCAACTGGTGAGAGAGAGGAGGACCAGCCTTCCCTGCAGGATGTGCAGCAACAACAGCACAGCCCACAGCACAGTGAAACACCAAGTAGAGAACCCACAAGAGGAACATCAGAGAAGCTTATCCGGAAAGCCAAAGTGAAGTGGCCAAAAGCCAACGACAAAGACTCCTGGAGCAGCTTCGATTTTAACTTATGCACCACCCTCCAAAGTGCGCTAAGAGGCAGTGTAACTTCCAAACTAAACATTATGGGAGACATCATCTACGAAGAAGGGAAAGAGCGTTTTGGATTGATGCCACAGAGGAAGATCGTTCCCAAACAGAGCGGGAGACGGGAGAGGGAAATCCTCCAGCTCGTAAAGGAACGCCGCCTCTTACGCAAGCAGTGGAGGAAAGCCAATGACCAGGAGAAAGTCGGCCTGAAGAACCTGTGGGACCAGATCAAAGTAAGACTCGCACAACTGAGGAGAGCTGAAAGAATCAGGAAACGCAGAAGCCGCAGGGAGAAAGCAAGGGCAAGCTTCTTCCGGGACCCCTTCAAGTATGCTCGAAGCCTGCTAGAGGAAAAGAAGAACGGGACACTCCAGACCAGTGAGCAGGAGTTGGAGGAACACATCAAAGTCCAGCTCAGTGATAGCCAAAAGGATCTCCCCCTCGGATCACCGGGGCACGTACCTCGCCCACCTGAGCCTTCCTCGCAGTTTGACACCACCCCCCCGAGATGGGCTGAGGTTAAGCAAGTGGTTGAGCGTGCAAGAACTGCTTCAGCACCCGGACCGAACGGGGTACCTTACAAGGTTTTCAAAAACTGTCCTGGACTCCTGAAGCAGTTGTGGAAGCTGATGGGCGTTGCCTGGAAAACCCAGTCCATACCATCATCGTGGAGCAGAGCAATAACAACTTTTATCCCAAAAGAGAGTAATTCTTGTAACATTGACCAGTTCAGAGGTATTGCCCTACTGAATGTGGAAGGGAAGCTTTTCTTCACCGTGGTGGCGAAGCGGATGACCAACTACCTTCTGGCAAACAATTACATTGACACCAGTTGTCAGAAGGCAGGCGTTCCAGGCTTCCCTGGCTGCGTGTAGCACTCGGCCATGATCTGGGAGCAAATCCAGTCAGCCAAGCGCAACAAAGCGGACCTGCATGTGGTTTGGTTGGATCTGGCCAATGCCTATGGATCGGTTCCACATCAACTCATCAGTTTTGCACTCAACTTCTTCCACATTCCATCATGCATCCAAAGCCTGGTAGTAAACTACTTTAACAACTTCAAAGTCTGCTACACGACTCAGGAGATCTCAACTGGTTGGCACCAGTTAGAGAAGGGAATAGCAATGGGTTGCTCTATCTCTCCAATACTGTTCATAACAGCCTTCGAGATCATCCTTATCGGTGGAAGACAGATGGCCCGAGGAGTGAGATCTGAGTCAGGCCAGCGACTCCCGGCGCTGCGGGGCTACATGGATGATGTTACCATCCTCCTCCAGACGGCTGCATGTACCTCCAGACTCCTGAAAAGACTCGGGGAGCTCCTAGCATGGGCACGGATGAAAATAAAACCTGCCAAGTCCCGCAGCCTCTCCATCCGGAAAGGAGCCAGGAATGACAACATCTCATTCTCAGTGGATGGTGAATTAAT
>NC_084739.1:71204969-71304969 GCF_033978785.1 Entelurus aequoreus
CATAATACATCACACAATTTCATATCATTTCATTTACATCATGCCCGAAAAGGAGTAGGAAGAAGCAAAGCTTATTTAATCCTACCCCTTTCCCACTTCAAAGCATTTACAATTATATAAAATCATTTACTGACCTTTTTATATAATAAAATAACATCTATGAATTAGTATATACAACAGTTTGTAATATGTAATTAATTAATTCAGTCATTATTAACATACTGAGATGAAGAATATTTTCAATAAGGTTGGAAGTTTTTCTCATAATTCTTCTTCTTTGTACTTTGTAAGCACTATTAATTTAAACAACCTCTTAAACTGGATCATGTCAGTACAATTTTTTACTTCTTTACTTAATCCATTCCATAATTTAATTCCACATACTGTTATGCTAAAAGTTTTAAGTGTTGTACGTGCATATAAATGTTTTAAATGATTTTTTCCTCTAAGGTTATATTTCTCCTCTTTAGTTGAGAAGAAATGTTGTACATTCTTTGGTAGCAGGTTATAGATTGCTTTGTACATCATTTTAGCTGTTTGCAATGTTACCAAATCATCAAACTTTAATATTTTTGACTTACCGGTAATAAATAAAGGGTTTGTATGTTCTCTATATCCAACATTATGTATTATTCTAACTGATCTTTTTTGTAACATGGTAAACGAATGTAGCGCACATTTGTAGTTATTTCCCCATATTTCTGCACAATAAGTCAGATATGGTAACACTAGTGAGCAGTAGAGAATATGAAGTGATTTTTGGCCCAGGACGTGTTTTGTTTTATTCATTATTGAAATGTTTTTTGCTACCTTATGTTGTATGTTTTGTATATGAGATTTCCAGTTCATTTTATCATCTATTAATACTCCCAAAAATCTGGTTTCTTTTACCCTTTCGATGTCTACTCCGTCTATTTGTATTTGCGTATGATGCTCTTTCCTACTATTACCAAATAGCATTATTTTAGTTTTACTGAGATTCAAAGATAGTCTGTTTTTGTCATATTACACTAAGAAAAATATTTTTGGTGGACGATTTTGTAAATTTGGTAAATAAATAACCCAAAATGTTATATTTTGTTGTTTTCTTACTGTACCGAAAATGAACCGTGACCTCTAAACCGAGGCATGTACCGAACCGAAATGTTTGTGTACCGTTACACCCCTAGTGTTGCCAATCTATTTGAAACACAACTCTACCTATACTGATTTAAGAGCGTTAATAGATTTAGTGCTTGCTTGTCAGGAGGTAACCAACTTGTGTCACCACATCTCTACATCCACATCACGCCCTCAGAGCATCAGCGGACTTTTCTATAAATCAGCCTACGAGGAGGCCGCAGGTGGTGAAAGCGGCCTTGTAGGTGCTAAAACCGTCAGGAAGAGATGCAGGGCGAAAATAAGATGTTGTTTTTCCACTCAAAAGAACCTTTTTGACCACCTCAATTCTTTCAACCTACTGTAAATACACGACTCACTCGTGGGAGTGTTTGTGTAGTGCGTGCCCTTGCGCGCTATGTGTCAGTATGGCAAACTCTTGACAAAAAGCAGCGTGGTACTGACGATGTGATGGTGTGACACTTGAGTTTATCTGGAGTGCATGCAGCACACACCGTCTTTGTTCGGGAGGGCGATGAAAGAGATGAGAGCTGAGATAAAAGTGTACAAATTCACTTGCGTGCTCAGTTGCACTCAAGTGGCTCGTCAATCACGCCGCTGACACACACACACACGCGCACACACACACACACACACACACACACAGTGCTGCTTTAACACGTGCCTGCTATGCTGCACTATATAACCACTTGTCAAGATTAGACCGCACACATGCAGGCAGTATCTCACAATCGGAAGTACGCCCTTCCTATTTCAGCAAGCATTTTCATGACAAAATCTCTCTGCTCAGGGGAGGCGTGTGTGACCCTGCTTTATCAGTATCATGCATCAAACCCCGCTTCCGAAAGCACGACAAAACGTGCTCATTATAACCATTAATCTTTACTTTCTCATTTTGGTCAAAGAAAAAAACGAAATGAGCACAAATTGTTTTATTTATTTTTGTTTTGGAGGTTAAATTGTTTCATATTTTGTGATTCTGAGTTAATGTTGCTGATCAAATTGGATTCATTGTCTATTGAGCTTAAAGGCCTACTGAAAGCCACTACTAGCGACCACGCAGTCTGATAGTTTATATATCAATGATGAAATCTTAACATTGCAACACATGCCAATACGGCCGGGTTAACTTATAAAGTGACATTTTAAATTTCCCGCTAAACTTCCGCTTGAAAACTCCTTTGGATGATGACATATGCGCGTGACGTAGCCAGTGAAACAGGAGTATCGGTAGCCCATTGAAGCCAATACAAAATAGCTGTTTTCATCTCATTATTCCACAGTATTCTGGACATCTGTGTTGGTGAATCTGTTGCAATTTGTTCATTGCATTATGGAGAAAGAAGCTGAGCAAGCGAAGAAGAAAGTTGTCGGTGCGAAGGGGATATTTTGCGAGGGAAGTCAGCAACACAACACAGCCGGTGTTTCATTGTTTACATTCCCGAAAGATGCAGTCAAGATCGAAGAACTCGGACAACAGAGACTCTAACCAGGAGGACTTTGATTTGGATACACAGACGCGATACCGTGAGTACGTAGCTGCGCTTCCAAACATTTGATCGCTTGCTATAACTAGCTCGAGCTAGGAGCTAGGAGCTAGCATAACAAACACCTAGGTGTTTGTTATGCGGGATTAATTTGTGGCATATTAAATATAAACCTGGTTGTGTTGTGGCTAATAGAGTATATATATGTCTTGTGTTTATTTACTGTTGTAGTCATTCCCAGCTGAATATCAGGTCCCACCCGCGCGCTTCCAAACATTTGATCGCTTGCCCGTACGTGCGTGTCACGTACGTAACTTTGGTTAAATATATAAGCTTTATGAACCTTGGGTTAGGTGAACGGTCCTTTGGGCTGAGTGAGTGTGTGTGTTGTGCAGGTGTTTGAATTGTATTGGCGGGTTATATATACGGGATCCCGTCTATATAACCCGCTCGAGCTATAACTAGCTTGAGCTAGTAGCTAGGAGCTAGCATAACAAACACCTAGGTGTTTTTATGCGGGACTAATTTGTGGCATATTAAATGTAAGCCTGGTTGTGTTGTGGCTAATAGAGTATATATATGTCTTGTGTTTATTTACTGTTGTAGTCATTCCCCGCTGAATATCAGGTCACCCCCGGCTCTCACAGCATCTTCCCTATCTGAATCACTTCCACTCCCCACTAATCCTTCACTCGCATTTTCCTCATCCACAAATCTTTCATCCTCGCTCAAATTAATGGGGAAATCGTCGCTTTCTCGGTCCGAATCTCTCTCACTTCTGGCGGCCATCATTGTAAACAATAGGGAACTTTGCGGATATGTTCAATTGACTACGTCACGCTACTTCCGGTAGGGGCAAGCCTTTTTTTTATCAGATACCAAAAGTTGCGATCTTTATCGTCGTTGTTCTCTACTAAATCCTTTCAGCAAAAATATGGCAATATCGCGAAATGATCAAGTATGACACATAGAATAGATCTGCTATCCCCGTTTAAATAAAAAAAATTCATTTCAGTAGGCCTTTAATTAATTTTATTTTTCAGTATCAAATTTAATGAAAGCTTTATTTTTTTTAATTTCAGACAAATTGATGCACAGACTAAAAAACTAAGTTAGTAAAGTTATTCTTTGTCGTAAGTTGATCTATATTTCTTTTTTATCTAAGATACAATGTTATGCAGAGGTGTACTTACAACAATTGTATAAAACCAGGGGTTGGCAATGTTGAAAGAGCCATACAGGACCAAAAATACAAAAAAAAAAATCTATCTCCAGCTGCAAAAAAATGAAAAGTCTTATATAAGTGTTATAATGAAGACAACACATGATGTAAGTGTCTATATTAGCTATATTAGCCTACTATCAAAATGACTTTAAAAGTCTTATATAAGTGTTATAATGGAGACAACACATGATGTAAGTGTCTATATTAGCTATATTAGCCTACTATCAAAATGACTTTAAAAGTCTTATATAAGTGTTATAATGAAGACAACACATGATGTAAATGTCTATACTTGTTATATTAGCCTACTATCAAAATGACTATGTGTCGCAGGCTGACACAAATCTTGGTTTACATAAATGTTGAAATGTAATATTTATTCTACACATTTTTACAACATTGGAAAAGAGGATTATTTATGATATGTACATTTTCAGAATGTGCTCGTTCTATTTAGTAAAACAAAGACAACAATCTGAAGTTGTCGTAGTTGTATTTTTAAGTTATCATGCCATGGTTTTACCCGTCCAGGTGGATTTTGCTCCAGGCGGCCCCTGAGCTAAAAGGAGTGTGTACTACACATGTGTGAGGGGTGGACTCCCTTCATCGTGTGGGCGAGTGCACTACCTCCAAAAGGAGTGTGTTCTACACATGTGTGAGGGGTGGACTCCCTTCAGCGTGTGGGCGAGTGCACTACCTCCAAAAGGAGTGTGTTCTACACATGTGTGAGGGGTGGACTCCCTTCAGCGTGTGGGCGAGTGCACTACCTCCAAAAGGAGTGTGTACTACACATGTGTGAGGGGTGGACTCCCTTCAGCGTGTGGGTGAGTGCACTACCTCCAAAAGGAGTGTGTTCTACACATATGTGAGGGGTGGACTCCCTTCAGCGTGTGGGCGAGTGCACTACCTCCAAAAGGAGTGTGTTCTACACATGTGTGAGGGGTGGACTCCCTTCAGCGTGTGGGCGAGTGCACTACCTCCAAAAGGAGTGTGTTCTACACATGTGTGAGGGGTGGACTCCCTTCAGCGTGTGGGCGAGTGCACTACCTCCAAAAGGAGTGTGTTCTACACATGTGTGAGGGGTGGACTCCCTTCAGCGTGTGGGCGAGTGCACTACCTCGAAAAGGAGTGTGTTCTACACATGTGTGAGGGGTGGACTCCCTTCAGCGTGTGGGCGAGTGCACTACCTCCAAAAGGAGTGTGTTCTACACATATGTGAGGGGTGGACTCCCTTCAGCGTGTGGGCGAGTGCACTACCTCCAAAAGGAGTGTGTACTACACATGTGTGAGGGGTGGACTCCCTTCATCGTGTGGGCGAGTGCACTACCTCCAAAAGGAGTGTGTTCTACACATGTGTGAGGGGTGGACTCCCTTCAGCGTGTGGGCGAGTGCACTACCTCCAAAAGGAGTGTGTTCTACACATGTGTGAGGGGTGGACTCCCTTCAGCGTGTGGGCGAGTGCACTACCTCCAAAAGGAGTGTGTACTACACATGTGTGAGGGGTGGACTCCCTTCAGCGTGTGGGTGAGTGCACTACCTCCAAAAGGAGTGTGTTCTACACATATGTGAGGGGTGGACTCCCTTCAGCGTGTGGGCGAGTGCACTACCTCCAAAAGGAGTGTGTTCTACACATGTGTGAGGGGTGGACTCCCTTCAACGTGTGGGCGAGTGCACTACCTCCAAAAGGAGTGTGTTCTACACATGTGTGAGGGGTGGACTCCCTTCAGCGTGTGGGCGAGTGCACTACCTCCAAAAGGAGTGTGTTCTACACATGTGTGAGGGGTGGACTCCCTTCAGCGTGTGGGCGAGTGCACTACCTCGAAAAGGAGTGTGTTCTACACATGTGTGAGGGGTGGACTCCCTTCAGCGTGTGGGCGAGTGCACTACCTCCAAAAGGAGTGTGTTCTACACATATGTGAGGGGTGGACTCCCTTCAGCGTGTGGGCGAGTGCACTACCTCCAAAAGGAGTGTGTTCTACACATGTGTGAGGGGTGGACTCCCTTCAGCGTGTGGGTGAGTGCACTACCTCCAAAAGGAGTGTGTTCTACACATGTGTGAGGGGTGGACTCCCTTCAGCGTGTGGGTGAGTGCACTACCTCCAAAAGGAGTGTGTTCTACACATATGTGAGGGGTGGACTCCCTTCAGCGTGTGGGCGAGTGCACTACCTCCAAAAGGAGTGTGTTCTACACATGTGTGAGGGGTGGACTCCCTTCAGCGTGTGGGCGAGTGCACTACCTCCAAAAGGAGTGTGTTCTACACATGTGTGAGGGGTGGACTCCCTTCAGCGTGTGGGTGAGTGCACTACCTCCAGCAGGGCTTTCATCTGAGTCCGCTGTGTGTCCACGTCTTCCTTCAAAGTGTCTTTCTTCACGATGACCTCAGCCAGCTCGGCCTTCAAAGGAGTCATCGCCTCGTAAAATCGCACCTGCCGACATGAAAACAGAAAGTAGAAAATGAATGCAGGCAAAATAAATATGGAGCGCTGGAAGCAGTGGGTGCAGTCACCGCTACAAACTCCTGAATGGTCATGGCTTCCTCTGGGAGGTTGCGCAGCTCCTGGTAGCGCTCGCGGGAGATGTCCAGATCCCTCAGTGAGCGCCGCAGCTCTCCGGCTTTCTCTCGCATCTGCCGGTTAGCCTCCTCCAGCTGCTGCTGCCGGAGCACGATGGTGTCCACTTCCTGTTTCCGCACCACCTGGTGCTTCCTGGACAAATGTTATACCTGTGCTTTTTTGTGCGATAATACTGTCTTTGCATTTTGCATCTACCTGTTTTCCTCCTGGGCATGTTTCAGATGACTGTCCAGTTTCAGCGTCAGCACGTGTTTCTGGTGCAGAGCATCGTTCAGCTTCTCTTCCAGCTCCTCCACCTGACACAGGACAACATTGCACTGCTGGATATTCTCTATTCAACAATCGTGTTCCCATGTTTACTTTTGACTCATTTTTACTAATTGGTTCTTATCTAGTTTGCACTTTGTCTGTGTTATTACTAGGGGTGTAACGGTACACAAACATTTCGGTTCGGTACGTACCTCGGTTTAGAGGTGACGGCTCTGTATTTTTCTTAGTGGAATATTTGATGTGAAGTAATGGGAACCTTGGATAGGTCAATAATTCATAATAACATTGATTTTGATTCAATATTATGTTTTGAGCAATGACAGTTTGAAAGAAAAAAAAAACAGCTTTGTTTTATTAGTCAACATTGCAACTTTTTCTAAATTACATTTAACCTTTAAGCTTTTTTATTTCACTTTTGTTATGTTTTTGTTTATTTGAATAGTATTTTTAGAATGTGCAGTGGGCCTTTAAAACATTAGCTGTGGGCCGCAAATGGCCTCCGGGACACACTTTTGACACCCCTGCTATAGATAATAAAAAATTAAATGTGATAAATCTATGGATAAAAAGCAGAGCCTGGCGACGCATGCACGTTTATCATAACTCTCTCTCTCTCTCTGTCTCTGCCCCTCCCTCACCAATGCTGCTGCACACACAATTTGTTTTGTTTTTAACCCCTTCTTAACCCTGAACGTACATTGAAAATACATGCAACCCTAACTCAAAATGCCGGACATTTGAGGCATTTAAGAAACTCCGCCCTGACAGCTCCGCAAAAGATGACATGTCTGGTGAAAAGAGGACGTATGATCAGTCTATCGTAGCCCGTTAGCTGCTAGCTGTTAGCTTACCATGAATTGATTGTACCCCGACTTAAACAAGTTGAAAAACTTATTGGGGTGTTACCATTTAGTGGTCAATTGTACGGAATATGTACTGTACTGTGCAATCTACTAATAAAAGCTTCAATCAATCAATTAAAGCATGCCGTGTGTTGTGCCTCCATGTGCATTGTTTACACAACGTGCGTTACACAATTTGTTTTGTTTTTAACCCCTTCTTAACCCTGAACGTACATTGAAAATACATGCAACCCTAACTCAAAATGCCGGACATTTGAGGCATTTAAGAAACTCCGCCCTGACAGCTCCGCAAAAGATGACATGTCTGGTGAAAAGAGGACGTATGATCAGTCTATCGTAGCCCGTTAGCTGCTAGCTGTTAGCTTACCATGAATTGATTGTACCCCGACTTAAACAAGTTGAAAAACTTATTGGGGTGTTACCATTTAGTGGTCAATTGTACGGAATATGTACTGTACTGTGCAATCTACTAATAAAAGCTTCAATCAATCAATTAAAGCATGCCGTGTGTTGTGCCTCCATGTGCATTGTTTACACAACGTGCGTTACACTACTTAATATGTCCGTGTAGGAACTCGTTCGGTACACCTCTGAACCAAACCGGGACCCCCGTACCGAAACGGTGCAATACAAATACACGTACCGTTACACCCATAGTTATTATTATTATTATCATTATTATTATTGGCTTTTATCTAGTTTGCACTTTGTCTGTATTATTACTATTATCATTATTATGGACTCCTCTTTGCCTCATTCTTTTTATTTTCCTATTTTAATGATGTTAGATCTGTGTTGTTGTTGTTGTTGTTGTTGTTGGGGACAAATGTTGTTAATTAGCTTTGTCTACAAACACTATGATGCATACATTGGATGACTGTTTCAGACATCCATGTTTCTGTATCTGTCCCTTTTTCAAATAAACCTAAGAGAAGATTATCTAGAAAATGAATGGATGGATGAAATAAATTCAGAATATTTATCATGGTTCTTCTTCTTTGCACTTTGTGAACACTTTAAATTTGAAGAGTTTCTTGAAGTGGATCATATTAGTACATTGTTTGATTTCTTTGCTTAATCCATTCCATCATTTAAATCCACCTACTAGTGATGCACCGATGCATCGGCGCATGCGTTGAGCTCATAGAGCAAAACCCTGTGTCGGTGCGCGTACCGCTTTGAGAAAGTCATGAGCTGTTTCGGTCACGTGACCGATACGCGAACTGTGTCGCACTGACGCCTCTTTTGTGCCCTGTGAGCGGGTCTTTTCTACAGCCGGAGAAATAATAACTAAGAAGAGAAATCGTCTAAAATTTAATACGTTGGAAAAACTGTTTTTTTAAAAAAAATAAAAATGTGTAAAAAAAAATAAAAAATAAAATTCCCAGTCCCCAAGCATCCTCATTCACAACACGTTCTCTTAGATTTTCATGTCATGATACATGTTCACATTATTTATTGACTGTATCTAAAAAAGATAAAAATATATTTTTATTTAAATGGAGATATGAAATAATCCTAAATGACTTGGTTTATATTACTGTATATACTAGGTCATAAAATCAGTGTCAGTTGAGTCGGTCCATAGGTTGCCTGTAGGGATTTTTAATGTCCAGCAGATGTCAGTATTTAGTGACACAGTATCGACACAGTATCAATACAGTTTTGCAATGGGTCCAAACGCTTCATGACGCCTCTTCAACGCATCACTACCACATACTGATATACTGAAGGTCTTAAGTGTTGTACGTGCATACAAATGTTTTAAATTGCATTTTTCTCTAAGATTATATTCCTCCTCTTTTGTTGAGAAGAATTGTTGTATATTCTGGGGTAGCAGATTATAGTTTGCTTTGTGTATAATTGTAGCTGTTTGCAAATTCACTAAGTGGTGGAATTTCAGTATTTTCGATTCAATGAATAAAGTGCTTTTACGTTCTCTATATCCAACATTATGTATTATTATAACTGATCTTTTTTGTAACACCGTTAATGAATGAAGTGTACTTTTGTAGTTGTTTCCCCATATTTCTACACAATAACAATGTTCGTATCCCAACTGGCGGACACAAAACAATGGGAGTAGAGATGGTGAATGAGCCATGCTGATGAGATTGTTACCTTGAACATGTAGTCAGCCTTCATGTTGTCTATGGTCAGGTTCTTCCGGGAAAGCTCGATTTTGAGCAGCTCCACGTTCTGCAGCAGCTGCTTCCTCTCGATCAGCTGGCGGGTCACCTAGTTTGTTTACGTATGAAAAAATGTATGAAAAGTATCATTGTTGTTGTTCAAAACATCTGTTTCAAAAGATCACCAAAGCAATATACCTCTATCCTTAAAATCTATGGTGACTCAAGATGTTTTATCTGTGGTCCCCTCCAAGGTTTCTCATTGTCATTCCATTGGGTTGAGTTTTTTCTTGCCCTGATGTGGGATCTGAGCCCAGGATGTCGTTGTGGCTTGTGCAGCCCTTTGAGACACTCATGATTTAGGACTATATAAGCAAAAATTGATTGATTGATTGATTGAATAATCACTGAATGGAGAACTGGGGGTGGGATTAAATAAATTATCTTCTTCCCACTCCCTTTCAGGCAAAACTGGACCATCATGCATTGCATACTATACATTACCTTTTGCACTATATTAATTTATATTATTATGTGTTGTCAACTTTGTACTTTTTTTTACGTCATTGCCTGAAATAAATAAATAAATGAAACATTAAAAATGATATCCATCCATCCATTTTCGACCGCTTATTCCCTTCGGGGTCGCGGGGGGCGCTGGAGCCTATCTCAGCTACAATCGGGCGGAAGGCGGGTTACACCCTGGACAAGTCGCCACCTCATATTTGTTAAAAACATTTAAAGTGATTTAGGTAACCCTTTTTGTCCACTCAAATTTTTGAGTGTACATAAATGAAGGTGTGTGTTGCTGAGCCCGACCTGGACATAATCTGGACTGGACCTGGTTTTAAGAACCCTTTAAACAATCTAATTTCTTTGACAACCTGGTCTGGTGAAGATAGGGTCCTTTTCAAAAAAAATTAAAAAATCAAATAAGATAAAAAAATTAAAAACATTTTCTTGAATAAAAAAGAAAGTAAAACAATATAAAAACAGTTACTGTAATTTCCGCACTATAAGGCGCACCGTCAATGAATGGCCTATTCTAAAACTTTGTTCATATATAAGGCGCACCGCATTATAAGGCGCACAGAATAGACGCTACAGTAGAGGCTGGGGTTACCAGACCTGTTGTGGCTCAATATTGGTCCATATATAAGGCGCACCGGATTATAAGGCGCACTGTCAGCTTTTGAGAACATTTTAGGTTTTTAGGTGCGAAAGAGAAAGAGGATGCGTTACCCGGCCCGGAGGAAGCCCGGGGCCCTCCTCCGGAGCTAGGCCCGGAGGTAGGGCTCGTCAGCGAGCGCCTGGTGGCCGGGCTTGCCACGGAGCCCGGCCGGGCACAGCCCGAAGAAGCTACGTGTACACACCATCTTCTCTACCACGTGGGCCCACCACCCGCGGTCGGAACCAGTGGGGTCGGGTGCGCTGCCAAGTGGATGGCAGTGAAAGTGGAGGCTCCGGACGGACCAATTCGGGGCAGCAGAGGTGGAGGAGGCCCCGCGGCAGGCCAAGGACCAGATGGGGGGATTACATCTCCTCTCTGGCCTGGGAACGCTTCGGGATTCCCCAGGAGGAAGTCGCAAATGTTGCTCTGGAGAGGGAAGTCTGGGGGTCTTTGCTGGAGCTGTTGTCCCCGCGACCCGATTCCGGATAAGCGGTTGAAGATGGATGGAAGGTGCGCCTTATAGTGAGGAAAATACGGTACATAGAAACTAGTAATTAATGAAAATGAGTAAAATTAACTTTTAAAGGTTAGTTAGTGGAGCAGCAGCACGTACAATCATGTGTGCTTACGGACTGTATCCCTTGCAGACTGTATTGATATATATTGATATATAATGTAGGAAGCAGAATATTAATAACAGAAAGAAACAACCCTTTTGTGCGAATGAGTGTGAATGGGGGAGGGAGGTTTTTTGGCTTAGTGCACTAATTGTAAGTGTATCTTGTGTTTTTCATGTTGATTTAATACATTTTTTTTTTTTTAACTTTGTCTTTTCATATTTTTTTGTATTATTACTCTATCTGTATTTTCTTTTGCTTGTGTTTTCTTTCCTTGATGTTGAAAGTGCCTTGACTTTTGTGTGAATTATAAATGTATGTTTGTTGTTCAATAAAAATAAAAAATAAAAATAAAAAAAAATAATAATAATAATTAAAAAAATAAAATAAATAAATAAATAAAAGCTGGCGGCTCACCTTCTGGGAGCTCGCCCGCTGCTCGTCGGAGGAGGAGAGGTCCTCGGCGGTGTGCACGGTGGTCTCCAGGCTGATGTCCTCCGACTCCAGGTCCAAGGAGCTGGAGATGTTCGCCGCTGCCGACGTCTGTTTCTTGGGCGGCATTTTGCACTATTTTCCGCCCTGCTCTTTCAACTTTGTCCCCTCTGCGTTAGCTTGCTAACGCTAACAAACAATTAGTCGAGTTACAAGTCATTACATAGCTCTTTGTTGCCTCTGAAGTAGAGTCATTGTAATGATGTCCCTATAAAACATTATATAAAGTCCAAACACAGTAGAGCCATTGTAATAATGTCCCTATAAAACATGATATAAAGTCCAAACACGGAGGCGACATCAAGACGAGCTGTCACAAGCAGACTGTTATTTTCAAGAGTCCCGCTCCGGTTTCCGCCTAACAACCGGATGTAGCGTCTCCATACAGTTGCAAGGTGGTCTTTCTCACAGCGCCCCCTGTGTGTAGGAAGCGTGTAGTGCAACCACTAGATGATGCCCAGCATAGACATGTTCTAAGAGTACGCAGCATGGAGCGCTACTGCCTACTGGCGCTGACGAGACGCGGCGCCGCCATCTTGGAGTGGTGATCCGCTCCACTCAGTGCAATTCATTTGGCAGGACACAACGTATGCAGTATTACCTTTGAACGCAAGAGGCGCTGTAGAAAAAGCACACCCTCGGACGAAATCTCCCAGGCAGCGGATGTCATCTTTGGCTTTGTTGTTGTCACTAAGCAAGATTTAGATGGCCGACTAAAACGTAACCCACATACAAAGACAAATTCCTCATTATAACGTCACATTTTTCGTGGGTTTTATGGATTTTTGTATTGTCTCACCTACACGTGAGTTTAATTCCAACTGGAGAAATCAATTGCTATTAGGAAACACCTCCACGAAGTCCTCTAAGATCCCGGTATAGTTTTTGTCGGCCTGCTGAATGAGCGCCGCATGGGAACTTGAGTGTTGTGTTTCCACTCAAACGCGCCGCGTAAACACAACAACTTGACTTTGTACAATCATTTACTGTCGTCATGTTGAAGTCCAAAACCTTCGTGAAGAAGACGCGCACTGGGAAAGTGATGAAAATAGTGCGTGAGCATTACCTGAGAGATGATATTTGGTGTGGAAGTGAGGTGTGCGGCCAGTGCGGGCAGGAGTCCGCCGTGCTGCGGAGAGATGCCAGCATTGAGAGCAACCTGTGCTCTTTTCCACATTACCTGCTGCCAGACACCAATGTAGTCCTGCATCAGGTAAGAACACATGTGCTCTTTTCCACATTACCTGCTGCCAGACACCAATGTAGTCCTGCATCAAGTAAGAACACCTGTGCTCTTTTCCACATTACCTGCTGCCAGACACCAATGTAGTCCTGCATCAGGTAAGAACACGAAAGTAAGCCAAATTGGCTTTTGGATGAGCAAAATCATGGTATTTGTAAACAAACATACCTGTGTAATCATCATACTTGCCAACATTGAGACCTCAG
This sequence comes from Entelurus aequoreus, assembly GCF_033978785.1. Lineage (NCBI taxonomy): Eukaryota > Metazoa > Chordata > Actinopteri > Syngnathiformes > Syngnathidae > Entelurus > Entelurus aequoreus. The sequence goes on from NC_084739.1 coordinate 71,218,366, forward strand.
AATTAGGGAGATATTCAGAAGGCCCTATATATATATATATATATATATATTAGGGGTGTGGGAAAAAATTGATTCGAATTCGAATCGTGATTCGCACGTTGTGCGATTCAGAATCGATTCTCATTTTAAAAAAAATCGATTTTTATTTTATTTTATTTTTTTAATTAATCAATCCAACAAAACAATACACAGCAATACCATACCAATGCAATCCAATTCCAAAAGCAAAGCCGAGCCAGCAACATTCAGAAGTGCAATAAACAGAGCAATTGAGAGGAGACACAAACACCACACACAACAAACCAAAAGTAGTGAAACAAAAATGAATATTATCAACAACAGTATCAATATTAGTTACAATTTCAACATAGCAGTGATTAAAAATCCCTCATTGACATTATCATTAGACATCTATAAAAAAAAAGAACAATAGTGTCACAGTGGCTTACACTTGCATCGCATCTTATAAGCTTGACAACACACTGTGTCCAATATTTTCACAAAGATAAAATAAGTCATATTTTTGGTTCATTTAATAGTTAAAACAAATGTACATTATTGCAATCAGTTGATGAAACATTGTCCTTTACAATAATAAAAGCTTTTTACAAAAATCTACTACTCTGCTTGCATGTCAGCAGACTGGGGTAGATCCTGCTGAAATCTATGTATTCCATGAATAGACAATCCTTTTGAATCTTGGCAAAAATCTTAGCCACACGATTATCAAATGTAATAGGAAAATTAATTCATACTGACCAAACTGGCTTCATGGAAGGTTAACAATCTACAGACAATACAAGGAAATTGTTTAATGTTATTTACTATGCTAGAAGTCTCCCTTATCCCACATCCTGCTGAAATCCTATGTATTGAATGAATAGAGAATCATTTTGAATTGAAAAAAAAATCGATTTTGAATCAAATCGTGACCCCAAGAATCGATATTGAATCGAATCGTGGGACACCCAAAGATTCATGGCCCTAATATATATATATGTATATATAATTCACTGAAATTCAAGTATTTCTTATATATATATACTGTATATATATATATATATATATATATATATATATATATATACATACATATACATACATACATATATATATAATATATATATATATATATATATATATATATATATATATATATATATATATATATATATATATATATATATATATATATATATATATATATATATATATATATATAAGCCAAGACACATTTTTTGCGTAGAAAAAATGCAGAGGCACACCAGCAGAAATCATAAAAAAACTCAGGTGACAGTAAAAAGTTGTCGCAATGGTTGGATAGGACTTTAAAGCATAACCAAGCATGCATCACTATAGCTCTTGTCTCAAAGTAGGTGTACTGTCACCACCTGTCACATCACACCCTAACTTAATTGGAGTTTATTGCTGTTTTCCTGTGTGTAGTGTTTTACTTCTTGTTTTGCGCTCCTATTTTGGTGGCTTTTTCTCTTTTTTTGGTGTTTTCCTGTAGCAGTTTCATGTCTTCCTTTGCGCGATATTTCCCGCATCTACTTTGTTTGAGCAATCAAGAATATTTCAGTTGTTTTTATCCTTCTTTGTGGGGACATTGTTGATTGTCATGTCATGTTCGGATGTACTTTGCTCCACAGTAAGTCTTTGCTGTCGTCCAGCATTCTGTTTTTGTTTACTTTGTAGCCAGTTCAGTTTTAGTTTTGTTCTGCGTAGCCTTCCCTAAGCTTCAATGCCTTTTCTTAGGGGCACTCACCTTTTGTTTATTTTTGGTTTAAGCATTAGATACCTTTTTACCTGCACACTGCCTCCCGCTGTTTCCGACATCTACAAAACAAATAGCTTGGATATGGAAGAGTATTACACGGTTACTCTGCCCAGCTCTAGACAGCACCGACACTCAACAACAACACATCATTTGCAGACTATAATTACTGGTTTGCCAAAAATATTTTTAACCCAAATTGGTGAAATTAGATTATCTCACGCGGCACAGTGGTTGAAAAAAGTCACTGCTCTATAAATCATGTCAGAAAAGGAGTAGGAAGAAGCAAAGCTTATTTAATCCTACCCCTTTCCAATTCAGAGTGTTTACATATACATACCATATTTTCCGCACTACAAGGCGCACCGGATTATAAGGCGCACCTTCAATGAATGGTATATTTCAAAACTTTGTTCATATATAAGGCGCACCGGATTATAAGGCGCACCTATGCATCCATTAGATGGAGCTGCGCTAAAGGGAATGTCAACAAAACAGTCAGATAGGTCAGTCAAACTTTATTAATAGATTACAAACCAGCATTCTGACAACTCTGTTCACTCCCAAAATGAATAAACAGCTGTTTTATTTTCCCCGAGGTAAAGTCAGTGACGTGGTGTTTTGTTTATCTTTTAACAACAACAAGGTACAACATGTAGTGCAACATATATATCATATAGTGGAGGGGATCTTTTCCCTGATTCAATAAACAGGTAAAAAACAGTGATACTGTTATGGTAAATCAAACGTTAGTGCAACCACAATATAGTAACACTCCAAATAGTGCAGAGCAATAACAATATATCAATAACTCAACATTGCTCAAACGTTAATGTCACACAACACAACACACAAAATAAACATGTAAAGCTCACTTTATGAAGTTATTCCTCATCCACAAATCCCTCAATTTCTTCTTCTTCAGTGTCCGAATTAAACAGTCGGGCGAATACGGCATCCAACATCGAAGTCGTCATTAATGGAGTCAGTCTGCTCTATTCCCGTGTTCTACTGCGTGACTGATCGTCTTAAGTTTAAACTCTGCGTCGTAAGCGTGTCTCTTAATAGGAGACATTTTGGGGTCTTTACATAAACAAACAAATGGAAATCAAAACGGCACGCCTCGCGCAGTCATATACCCCAGCATGCACCGCGCGCTTCTTCTTCTTCTACGGGGCGGCTGCTTACCGTAGAAGAAGAAGTTCTTCTTCTACCGTAAGCAGCCGCCCCCCCGGGGAAAATGAAGACGGGGGAAAATGAAGTCGGCGGCTGCTTACCGTAGTTGCGATTGATTGATTGATTGATTGAAACTTTTACCTGTTGGAGGCTCAATATTGGTCCATATATAAGGCGCACCGGATTATAAGGCGCACTGTCAGCTTTTTGACAAAATTGGAGCTTTTTAGGTGCGCCTTATAGTGCGGAAAATACAGTACGTTCATTTACTGACTTCTTTTTGTAGCACAATGACATTAGTGAATTCTTGTAATAGATAATAAAGTCATTAATGATAAACATACGAGATTAAAGGAATATCCCATTTTCAATAAGGTTGAATGTGTTTCTCATAATTCCTGTTCTTTGTAAGCACTATTCATTTGAACAACCTCTTAAAGTGGATCATATTAGTACATTGTTTAACTTCTTTACTTAATCCATTCCATCATTTAATTCCACATACTGATATACTGAAGGTTTTAAGTGTTGTACGTGCATACAAATGTTTTAAATTACATTTTCCTCTGAAGTTATATTTCTCCTATTTAGTTGAGAAGAATTGTTGTACATTCTTGACTAGCAGGTTATAGTTTGCTTTGTGCATAATTTTAGCTGTTTGCAATTTTACCAAATCCTTGAACTTCAATATTTTTGACTCAATAAATAAAGGATTTGTATGTTCTGTATATCCAACATTATGCATCAGTCTAATTGATCTTTTTTGTAACACAGTTAGTGAATGAAGCGCACATTTGTAATTATTTCCTCATATTTCTACACAATAACTTGTAGTGAGCAGTAGAGAACATGAAGTGATTTTTGGCCCAGGACGTTTTTTGCTTTGTTTATTATTGAAATGTTTCTTGCCACCTTATGTTGTATATTTTTTATATGAGATTTCCAGTTCATTTTATCATCTATTAATACTCCCAAAAATCTAGTTTATTTTACCCTTTCAATATCTACTCTGTCTATTTGTATTTGTGTATGATGCTGTTACCAAATAGCATTATTTTAGTTTTACTGAGATTCAAAGATAGTCTGTTTTTGTCAAACCATCTTTTTAATTTGTTCATTTCTTCGGTTATTATTTGTATTAGCTTCTGTGTGTTCTCTCCTGAAATTGTTGATACAACTCTTGTATTAGATGTGCAGTGGAAATTAAACTAATGCGTTGTTTTGGTGTTCCACAGATTGATGTGCTGGAGGACCCTGTGATTCGCAACGTGATCATCCTCCAGACAGTACTACAGGAAGTACGCCACCGCAGTGCGCCAATCTATAAACGCTTGAAGGACCTCATAAATGAAAAAGAAAGATACTTCTACACCTTTACCAATGAACACCACAGGTAAAACGGTGCGATCGGTCTGCCTTTCCTCCTCCTGGATGATAGTTAACATTGTTTTTATGGTTGATACAGAGAAACATTCATCGAGCGCGAACCGGGGGAGAGCGCCAATGACAGGAATGACCGAGCAATCCGCGTGGCGACCAAATGGTACAGCCAGCACTTGAACAAGTCTGACGCCGATGGCCTTAATGTGGTACTCCTTACTAATGACCAGGGGAACAAGCAGAAGGCAGAAGAGAGCGGTCTGCTGGTGTACAAATGTAAGATAGCCCCTTGATTTTGTCTTAAAATGATGGACTCTGGTAAAGCAGCGTTTGTTAACACAGTTGAGGAGTACGTCAAAGGCTTGATAGCAAATCCTGAGCTGTTGGATCTCCTGGCGTTGACAAACGATGACAAGGTGAATAACACATGTGCATTATAGTCCTATTAGAAGTCTTTATTCTGATTCCTCTCGTCGTCCTGCCCCAGAATGACATCACCAGCCGTAAAGTGCTATTCCCAGAGCACTTCCCGCTATCCAGGATCCAGGCAGGCATCAAAAGCGGCTCCATTATCCAAGGGACCTTCAAGGCCAGCAGGGAAAACTACCTGGAGGCCTCAGTCTTTATCCAAAAAGATGGCGAAGACAGCACGGAGGTATGCCGTTTTTAGGGTTGAACACAATCTGGGGAAAGATTCTCTTTGCACACCTTGAAACATCGTGGTTGCAGGTCCTCATCCAGGGTCTCCAGAACCTCAATAGAGCCGTGCATAAAGATGTGGTGGCTGTGGAGCTGTTGCCTTGCAGCCAGTGGGTGGCGCCCTCTGCTGTTGTGCTGCAGGACGTGGGCTCTGCCAAGGATGACGGCGATGATGAAGAAGAGGAGGAAGCTGTGAGTGGAAGTACACTAGAGCAGTGTTTATCAACCTTTTTTTTTTGAGCCAATGCACATTTTTTTCATTGAAAAAATGCGGCGGCACACCACCAGCAGAAAACATTAAAAAACTCAGCAGCCGATATTGACAGAAAAAAGTCATTCTTGCAAATGTTGGATATGAATTTCAAGCATAACCAAGCATGCATCACTATAGCTCTTGTCTCAAAGTACTGTCACCACCTGTCACATCACACACCCTGACTTATTTGGAGTTTTTTGGTGTTTTCTTGTGTGTAGTGTTTTAGTTCTCGTCTTGCGCTCCTATATTAGTGTCTTTTCCTGTTTTGTTGGTATTTTCCTGTAGCAGTTTCATGTCTTCCTTGAATGCTATTCCCCGCACCTGCTTTGTTTTAGCAATCAAGACTATTTAAGTTGTTTTTATCCTTCTTTGTGTGGACATTGTTGATTGTCATGTCATGTAAGGATGTACTTTGTGGACGCCGTCTGTGCTCCACACGCTGTAAGTCCTTGCTGTCGTCCAGCATTCTGTTTTTGTTTACTTTGCAGCCAGTTCAGTTTTAGTTTCGCTTTGCACTGCCTTCCCTAAGCTTCAATGCCTTTTCTTAGGTGCACTCACCTTTTGTTTATTTTTGGTTTAAGCATTAGATACTTTTTTACCTGCACTCTGCCTCCCGCTGTCGTCTGCATATTGTGATCAAGACAAACCATGTTTCCGACATCTACAAAGCAATTAGCTACCTGCCGCCACCTACTCATATGGAAGAGTATTACATGGTTACTCTGCCGAGCTCGAGACAGCACCTATACTCAACAACAGATTATAATTACTAGTTTGCAAAAAATATTTTTAACCCATGTAGGTGAAATGACATCATCTCCCACAGCACACCAGACTGTAGATTAAAAAACACTGCACTAGAGAAGCAGTGTGGTGATGGACATATCTATTAAGTAAAGCTGCAGAAATACTAAATGCAAATATGAAATGTGTGAACAGCTGGGAAGTTCAGAAGATGTGGTCGACAAGAAGCTCACGGGCAAAATAGTGGGCATCATCAAGAGGAGTTGGAGACCTTTCTGTGGCATGCTCAATGTCTCCCAAATTAAAGAGGTAATGCTCCACAGATCTCAAAGGCTACAGTATCTCTAGGTCTTTGTTGATGTGATGTTATGTTCCCTTCCATCCAGTCCACACGCCACATTTTCACACCAGCAGACCGCCGCGTTCCACGTGTTCGCATCGTAACACGCCAGTCGTCCACGTTGGCAGGCCAGAGGATCCTGGTGGCCATCGACGGCTGGCCCAAGGACTCCAGATATCCAAACGTGAGCTCCGTTTCTCCCTCTTTGATCGTGGACAATGGGTTAACACCTCTATCCTTTCATTAGGGTCACTTTGTCCGTAGCCTGGGCCCCGCCGGGGAGAAGGACACAGAGGAGGAAGTCCTCCTGCTGGAGCACGACGTTCCTCATCAGGCCTTCTCTAAAGCCGTGCTCAGTTTTCTCCCCAAAATGCCATGGTGCATCAAACCGGAGGTACTTTGTTCCCAGAGGAGTTGAACTGGGGGAGAAGTGAAGTTTACAAGGGTCTTTGTCTGCCTACAGGACATGGTGGTGAGGGAGGACTTGAGACATCTGACCGTGTGCAGCGTGGATCCTCCAGGATGTACAGACATTGATGATGCTCTGCACTGCAGAGAGCTGGGCAATGGAAACTTTGAGGTACACATCTTGTACACACCTTTTGTAGATGTTGTAATTAGAGATGTCCGATAATATCGGTCTGCCGATAATATCGGTCTGCCGATAAATGCGTTAAAATGTAACATCGTTTTTTTTATTATCAGTATCGTTTTTGTTTTTTTAAAACATTTTTTTAAATTTTTATTTTATTTTATTTTTTTATTAAATCCACATAGAAAACACAAGATACACTTACAATTAGTGCACCAACCCAAAAAACCTCCCTCCCCCATTTACACTCATTCACACAAAAGGGTTGTTTCTTTCTATTATTAATATTCTGCTTCCTACATTATATATCAATATATATCAATACAGTCTGCAAGGGATACAGTCCGTAAGCACACATGATTGTGCGTGCTGCTGGTCCACTAATAATATTAACCTTTAACAGTTAATTTGACAAATTTTCATTAATTACTAGTTTCTATGTAACTGTTTTTATATTGTTTTACTTTCTTTTTTATTCAAGAAAATGTTTTTAATTTATTTATCTTATTTTATTTGATTAATTTTTTTAAAAAGTACCTTATCTTCACCATACCTGGTTGTCCAAATTAGGCTTAATAATGTGTTAATTCCACGACTGTATATATCGGTTGATATCGGTATCGGTTGATATCGGTATCGGTAATTAAAGAGTTGGACAATATCGGATATCGGCAAAAAGCCATTATCGGACATCCCTAGTTGTAATTATATCTGGGACGTTGGAAGCAGTAGATATTTCTAAAATGTGTAAATTCATTATATATAACAACGTTCAAGAAAGTAGCTTGTTTGACTACCTGGTCACGCATGACCAAGTATTTAGCACGACTTAGCAGCAACATAACCAATGTAGGTAAACAAGCTGCTGAAATAGCATTAATAGCACCGATATGATGAGTACATTATTAACTCAAGACTTTCACGCCCACAGCGACACATTAAAGCGCTTAAGAAGTTGAATAAGCCACAGGATATTTCGCTACCTTTTGTGTCGTGACGTCAGACTAAACACCGGCTCAAAAACCTGGTGAGGAAACAATCACCCAGAGCCTCAACAAAGAATGTATGCCTGATAGAAAACACTCGAACGTAAAGTAAGGATCCATTCTTGCAAAATGCGCTAGCTTGATGTTAATTTACATTGGCTTTTCCATATAAAAGTTACTGATTAGCATTAGCGATTTTTACATGACAATTTCAACATCTCCAAATTTGGTAATAAAAACTACAACTAGGATGCACGTTACAATCAAACAGCTGGTCTGTAGTAAGTACAATATAAACACTTTGTAGAGACTGGCACATTCAACTTAATGGCAAAGACTACTTCCAAGTTAGATTACATACTGTAGTGTAAACACTACTGCCATCTGATGTCTTGGAATTGCAACTGCATGCAAAGTCTACTATGTAATACTTGCAAATGAAACTCAGAAATGTAATAAAAAAGGAGATGAAACAACTGGACAGCATTGTTATTGCCAGCTCATGTTTAAATGTTACATAAAGTACATTTAATTATAAAACAATCAACATTTATTAGCAAACACAAAAGTACAGAAAAGTGATACCATCGAGTATCCGTATCGATTCCCAGGTACAGAGAATTGTATCCTTCATTTAAAATGTGAAAAGTACCCATCCTTACGCTAGATAATTATCATTGAAAGTGTGCGATACTGAGAATTTTGGTATCGATCCAATAAAGTAATTACAGGGCTAGTATCACCGATACCAATACTGATACTTTCTTTTGCTCGAAACATCATAGTCAAATAGGTTTGTGAATATTTCTCCAGTTAGTTGATTATGATAAAACACAGATATTTTATGCAAAAAAAACCTGCTTTATCAACTAAATACAACAATATAAAATAATGAAATACTATAAAAATCATAAAATAATTCCCTTTTAATGATCAATTACACACAATGTATGTCTGCTCTTGAACTAGTCTGTGCTGAAAACGCAATTTTGTTGTATGTTTTAAGTGCAATGACAATAAAGTGCTATACTATACTCTTAAGACTATCGATACTTGGATCGATTGATGATGCCTCAACTGCTGCTACTGGCATGGAGGTTACCTACAGCCACAGATGCTAATACCAATGTTTTTTAACCTGGCGCTAATTGGAGACCCAGGCAGAAATAAGCTTATGTAGTTAATTTTACAGTAGGTTTTTTGGATTGTTTATGGCAGGGGTATCCAAACAACGGCCCGTGGGCCAAATGCGGCCCACTGACGTCTTCCAATTGGCCCGTGAGACGTCATTAAATTATTAAGAAATCTTACCCGCAGAGAGATTGCATTCATTTAAAGGCCTACTGAAATGAATTTTTTTTATTTAAACGGGGATAGCAGATCTATTCTATGTGTCATACTTGATCATTTCGCGATATTGCCATATTTTTGCTGAAAGGATTTAGTATAGAACAACGACGATAAAGATTGCAACTTTTGGTATCTGATAAAAAAAAGGCTTGCACCTACCGGAAGTAGCGTGACGTAGTCAGTTGAACATATACGCAAAGTTCCCTATTGTTTACAATGATGGCCGCATGAAGTGAGAGAGATTCGGACCGAGAAAGCGACAATTTCCCCATTAATTTGAGCGAGGATGAAAGATTTGTGGATGAGTAAAGTGCAAGTGAAGGACTAGTGGGGAGTTGAAGCTATTCAGATAGGGAAGATGCTGTGAGAGCCGGGGGTGACCTGATATTCAGCTGGGAATGACTACAACAGTAAATAAACACAAGACATATATATACTCTATTAGCCACAACACAACCAGGCTTATATTTAATATGCCACAAATTAATCCTGCATAAAAACACCTGCGTGTTTGTTATGCTAGCTCCTAGCTCCTCTGCTAGCTCCTAGCTCCATAGAACACGCCAATACAATTCAAACACCTGATCAACACACACAATCACTCAGCCCAAAAGACCGTTTACCTAACCCAAGGTTCATAAAGCTTATATATTTTTAAAAAGTTACGTACGTGACGCGCACATACGGTCAAGTTATCGAATGTTTAGCAGCCAAGGCTGCATACTCACGGTACCTGATATTCAGCTGGGAATGACTACAACAGTAAATAAACACAAGACATATATATACTCTATTAGCCACAACACAACCAGGCTTATATTTAATATGCCACAAATTAATCCTGCATAATAACACCTGCGTGTTTGTTATGCTAGCTCCTAGCTCCTCTGCTAGCTCCTAGCTCCATAGAACACGCCAATACAATTCAAACACCCGATCAACACACACAATCACTCAGCCCAAAAGACCGTTCACCTAACCCAAGGTTCATAAAGCTTATATATTTTTAAAAAGTTACGTACGTGACGCGCACTTACGGTACGGTACGTGTTATGCTAGCTCCTAGCTCCTCTGCTAGCTCCTAGCTCCATAGAACACGCCAATACAATTCAAACACATGATCAACACACACAATCACTCAGCCCAAAAGACCGTTCACCTAACCCAAGGTTCATAAAGCTTATATATTTTAAAAAAGTTACGTACATACGCAAAAAAAAGCCAAAGCTGCATACTCACAGTAGCACGTCTGCGTCTTTGTCATCCAAATCAAAGTAATCCTGGTAAGAGTCTGTGTTGTCCCAGTTCTCTACAGGCGTCTGTGTATCCAAATCAAAAGTCCTCCTGGTTAGAGTCTCTGTTATCCGAGTTCTTCCATCTTGACTGCATCTTTCGGGAATGTAAACAAAGAAGCGCCGGCTGTGTACTGTTGTGGCTGACTACGTTCGAAAAATACGTCCATTTCGCACCGACAACTTTCTTCTTTGCTTGCTTGGCTTCCTTCTCCATAATGCAATGAACATGATTGAAACAGATTCACGAACACAGATGTCCAGAATACTGTGGAATTATGAAATGAAAACAGAGCTTTTTCGTACCGGCTTCAATGTGGAAGGCATACCCGTGTTCGTCGGGCTACGTCACGCGCATACGTCATCCTCAGAGGCGTTTCGAACCGGAAGTTTAGCGGCAAATTTAAAATGTCACTTTATAAGTTAACCCGGCCGTATTGGCATGTGTTATAATGTTAAGATTTCATCATTGATATATAAACTATCAGACTGCGTGGTCGGTAGTAGTGGGTTTCAGTAGGCCTTTAAAAAGTCTTGACGACTTGGATGCTGCTATCCTGTTGCCATCTAGTGGACAACATGAGTTTTTCAGGTCAATTACCTTTTAATTAGGTCTTAAATGGACCTACGTAAACAACCTTTCCTAGTCATGGTGTAAAAAAAGAAAATAAATCCAACCATCTTGAAATGTCAACAGACATGGTCACTGAACTTTGTGGATATTATTTAAAAAAAATGTCCATTCACCCAAAAACATTTGTAAATTACACCCACATTACAAATCATGATGGGAAAATGCAAAACACTCTCCACACTTATCCATGTTTGGCGCATTTCAGCTGGTTGATAGGCTCCAGCGCCCCCCGCCACCCTGAAGGGAATAAGCGGTAGAAAATGGATGGATGGATGGATATTTCTGATTGATTATAATACTTTAAGGAGGTCGTCACGGAAGTAAACAAAGTGGGAGTCAAACTTTCACATACTCTTAATATCCAATTATACTAATTATGTATCCATTGTATTAAAATATATATACATATGTGTATATATGTATATATGTGTGTTTATTATATATATATATGAGTGTGTATATATGTATATTTTAAATATATATATATATACATATATATATTTATATATATATTTTTTAAAAATATATATATATTTATTTATTTATTTATATATATATAGTTACTTTACTTTGGTTGATGGCATATGTAATGTGTGGTGTTCTGTAGGTGGGAGTCCACATCGCAGATGTCAGTCACTTCATCAGACCTGGAAACGCTCTGGACAAAGAAGCCGCCTGCCGAGGAACAACCGTTTACCTCTGTGGCAAGGTGTCACAAAATCTTTACTGCACTAAATATTTATAGACTATGAAGAAGGTTTATGTATGAATATTAAATGGCTGGTCATGCATGTGTCCCAACAGAGGATTGATATGGTTCCTGAGCTGCTGAGCTCCAATCTTTGTTCCCTGCGCTCCAACGTGGAGAGGTGAGGACCACATATACTCACACTATGGCCTTCAATATTCCACGCTGTAATATTTACCTTTATATCCTGCCATTTTGCAAGGCTGGCTTTCTCGTGCATCTGGGAGATAAACCAAGAGGCGCAAATTGTTAAAACACGCTTCACAAAAAGCGTCATCAACTCAAAGGTATGCAACACATATTTTTCAAAGAAATGAAATTCCCTCTAGAGCAGCGGTGTCAAACTCATTTTAGCTCAATGGCCGCACGGAGGAAAATCTATTCCCACGGGTAAAATCATGGCATGAAAACTTAAAAATAAAGAAAACTTTAGTTTGTTTTCTTTGTCTTACTTTGGCCCAAAATACAACAAGCACATTCTGAAAATGCACATATTACAAATAATCCTCTTGGCAAAACGCTTCAAGTTAATTGAAAATTCTGAGGAAAAATTGGAAGATCATGAGGAACTCAATAAACTTAGACTTTGTCTGTGTTTTTACAAAGCCATTAAACCTGTTTAGGATTCTCATGTTGGCAGTTCACCATTAAAACGTGATTGGAAAAACAACAGTGTTTCCTCATCCTCATCATTCAAATATTACAATCATAATATAAACAAAACCATTTTAAAAATGACACCATAGCCGAAATCAAGGAAACATAACTACAAACTTAACAAATGTGAACATGGTAGATTTAAACATAAAATAATCCAAAACAAATAAATAAACACATTTTTACAATGGAGTTCAGGGTGGGCATCGTGCATTCAACCAATTGCAAGCGCTGCATGGAACTAAAATGCACAAAAAAGATGATGGTCAAATTGACTTACGGTAAGTCTTTGCATCCTACCATTTAGTTGTTTTATCTGTTGAGTGGATCATTTACATCTGGCGCCAGCCACAACAGGAGCAGCTGATTGCTTGCGCCTGCGCTGATTGGAGTAGCAGCAGTCAATCCAGAGGGTCAGCTGACACGTGGCTTACACTTGAATTGCTATCGCAACATCCAGCAGGCACATTTAGAACAGAAGTTTCTTTCACTTAAAAAATGCCGCTTATTTTTATATTTAGCAAACTGGTCTTGCGGGGCGGATGTTTGCGGGCCGCATGTTTGACACCCCTGCTCTAGAGATATGCATATTTGTTATGACTTTTTCCATCCTGCTCTTACTTCAATTTAACCTGTTTAATATAAATAAAGCTTGACTCGGGGAAAAACTGCAGAAAAAGTGGAACACAGACATTTCTCGACTATTGAGAGAAAATGAATATAATCCACTTATATTTTGGACAAATTCTATTTTGTACATAGAGTATATAGGCTACACATGTCTATAAGCCGCAGGTTTAAACATGACATATTTACACAGGCGCTCGTGGTGATTCACAAATTCAACGAACGACATACATACATACATACATACATACATACATACATACATACATACAGTCATCAAGCGCTATCTTCATCCTCCTCCTGCGCACTGACACGGCTGAAATCGTCTCCAAATGGCTTCGTCTGAAATTTCCCCAGCCTGGTTTTCACTTTCGCCTCCGAACTTGTGCTGTCTTCTTCACACGCAGCCTTCCAAAACCCGAAAACTCTTATTTCCTTTTTCGATAGCCAGGTCGATCGCCTTCCACTTGAAAGCTGCATCGTATGCATTTTGTTCTTATTCTCCACGATGACGGTGAGTGCATAGTGAGCTAAATGGCCGACTGAATGATTGCGTTTGATTTAATGTGAAACATTTTTTTTAGTCTGACGCAGTGCTTCTTAATTGTTTAGGTAGAAAAAAACTTTTGCGCTCCCCCTTACTCTGTGCTGTGACTATAAATAGTATAATTTGTCTATAGAATTGTTAGAAGTACACCTCTGCATAACATTGTATCCTTATAAACACTAATAAAGACAAAAAAGATGAAATAAATAGATCAAGTTACAACAAGGAATAACTTTAATACCACTGTGTGTTAATCTTTAAAGTGACATAAGTACATACATTTGTCTGAAATTTAAAAAAAAAATCCTTATTTTAACTATAAATAATTTTTTGACCGACTTCAACCATTTGATACTGAAAAATAAAATTAAATAAACTCAATGAGGAATTCAAATTGATCAGCAACATTAACTTAGGAGCTCAATCCAAGTTAATGGGGGGGGGGCTGGAGCCTATACCAGGTGAACTCAGCGGAAGGCAAGTCACAATTTGTGCTTTTTTTATCCGCCGCAGGGTTGAAAGTAGAGATGGCCGATATATGCGTTAAAATGTAATATCGGACATTATCGGTATCGGTTTTTTTATTATCAGTATCGTTTTTTGTTGTTTTTTTTTTTTTAATTAAATCAACATAAAAAACACAAGATACACTTACAATTAGTGCACCAACCCAAAAAACCTCCCTCCCCCATTTACACTCATTCACACAAAAGGGTTGTTTCTTTCTGTTATTAATATTCTGCTTCCTACATTATATATCAATATATATCAATACAGTCTGCAAGGGATACAGTCCGTAAGCACACATGATTGTGCGTGCTGCTGCTCCACTAATAGTACTAACCTTTAACAGTTAATTTTACTAATTTTCATTCATTACTAGTTTCTATGTAACTGTTTTTATATTGTTGTACTTTCTTTTTTATTCAAGAAAATGTTTTTAATTAATTTATCTTATTTTACTAATTTTTTTAAAAAGTACCTTATCTTCACCATACCTGGTTGTCCAAATTAGGCATAATAATGTGTTAATTCCACGACTGCATATATCGGTTGATATCGGTATCGGTTGATATCGGTTGATATCGGTATCGGTAATTAAAGAGTTGGACAATATCGGATATCGGCAAACAGCCATTATCGGACATCCCTAGTTGAAAGCGGTGTGTATAAGCGACAATGTGTTTGTACGTCTTACACAACAATTATTTGTGACATTCTGGTTGACGGCAGGCGTCTCTGACCTACGCGGAGGCCCAGATGAGGATCGACGACACCAGCAAGAACGACGACGTCACCAAGAGTCTGCGCGGCCTCAACAAGCTCGCCAAAATCCTCAAAAAAGGGAGGATAGAGAAAGGGTGAGGTGGCGACTGTCGGCGCACACAAACGGACTAACAGCCGACTGAGTTCCTGGTGTGTTCTGCAGGGCGCTGACGCTGTCCTCCCTGGAGGTCCGCTTCCACATGGACAGTGAAACTCACGACCCCATTGAGCTCCAGACCAAAGAGCTCATGTAAGAAGACATTAAACTATCTTTCTTCTTGCACATGTATGAGTGAGGGCATCTCTGGGTTGTCAGGGAGACCAACTCCATGGTGGAAGAGTTCATGTTGCTGGCCAACATTTCAGTCGCCCAGAAGATCTACGACGAGTTCGCAGATTGCGCCTTGCTGAGGAAGCATCCAGCACCACCGCCATCCAACTACGACATCCTCCTCAAAGCTGCCAAGTCCAAGGTAAACAATGTAGCAGCTACATATATAATATGTTCCTGAACATCTTTTAACCGGCTGGTTTAGTGCTGATGCATAGACACAAAAGATCATTGATTCAACTTTAAGAAAATATGAAATTATTGCTGGGTTGCAATCACCGAGAGGCACTTCCGGGTTTCAGGCGATGGTCAAGAGCCCCATTAGGCTGATGTTTATTTACCTGCATCAGTGCAAATTTGGGCACATTTTGAAAGGTTTAGAGGCAAATATACAAGTGATCTTGAACAAATATATAAAATGGATGGTTTATATTTATAAAATATTTTTGAAAGATTTAAACCATTTATCATCAAGACGTTACTGCTCGCCTCGAAAGCGCTCAGAAGGATTTAGAGAAGAAAAGATTGGAGGCACATCATGTCTTTACATCTGAGGGGTGCACAAATTAAACATTAATGGCTAAAAGACAAAGTTGGACATATTTGTGCATCGCTAAGTAACGTATTTGATTGACACAACAAGTGTTGTGCTGCTGTGATCGTGACACTAATGAGAAAAAGGATAAATTTGTTTGCAGTTTATTTCCTGCAATTCATCTACAATTCATGTCTGCAGTTGTTTTTATGCTGCAAAGTTGATAATTTGTCTCATTATGTAGCTGTAGATGTCCCTGTTGTTCAGCAATGTTTGCTAGTGATATCAAGGTTCTGTATATGCTGTTGAGATTTATTCATCTGTACTATTAAGAATATTTTACTGATGCTAACAAATATCACCAAAGATCCATGTTGAATAAAGCACTTGTCTCTCCTGCACAACAACATCTAAGCTTTTAGTTTCTGTTGTGAAAACGGACAAAGAAAATACTGTGGATTGTACCAACAATCACAATATTTATTACTCGGACTTAACATGATGTTAGTTTATTTGCACAAGCAGGTCTTCTACTTATATTTAGGCATAGCAACCACAAAAGAACAGACTAATGCGATCTATTGTCCTTTCTTTACGTTTAGTTCTGCTCTCAAACACTGCTAATATACTAGCGAAAAACAAAGTTTCTCAAATCAAATGTTCAAACAAACATTTTACAAAGTGATCACTGCAGACACGAGCATGGTCTGATTGTATTCCACAAGATCACCTAAGTGATATTTTAAGAGCCATTTTTCTTCCACACACTTTTGTTTTTCTCCTGACTTTATTACCTTTATGATCCACTTCTTTCAGGACTCTCTTTCTTATCTCTCTATTTGAACAAATAATAGATGATCCAAAAACAGAAGAGCAATATTATTTTCTGCTCAGTCTCTACACTCGCTTGTTTCAATGCTACGCTCAAGCTGCTTGAAAAAAATTAGACGTGACTTCATATGCCACCCAGCAATAGTTATTTATAATTTTACCCAAATGTATTTAAAATACATAGCATGCTTTTTTAAATTTACATTTTTAAATTAATCTTTATGTATTGTTGATTTGAAATGAATTTTATTTTCCATTGTATTTATTGTTGCCATTATTCTCACAATTGTATTTATTAATTAATGTTATTATTATAAATATTTTATAATGTTAATTTCAGTGTTTTTCCTCTGTTTTCAATGCCTTGTTATTGTCAATAATGCTGCATGTGTTGCAACTCGCCTGTGCATGAAAAGTGCTTTATTAGCAACGTTTGATTGATTGACTTTACTATATTACTTATTTCTAATACTTAGTAGTCTCAATGGTGTGCTGAGTAAGACTATTTCAGTGTCAGGTATGCTGAGGTTGACATTTGCTTGTTTGATGTCAGGCGGTGCACATCCATACGGATTCAGCCAAGGCGCTGGCCGACTCGCTAGAATTAGCCAAAGTGGACGACTTCCCGTACTTCAACACGCTCCTGCGCATCCTGGCCACTCGCTGCATGATGCAGGCGGTCTACTTCTGCTCGGGCATGGACCGGGACTTTCACCACTATGGTCTGGCGTCGCCAATCTACACACACTTCACCTCGCCCATCAGGAGGTTTGAACGCTGACACTGTGACCGCACGCAACATTTTCTCAGCTCCCCCTCTCCCAGCCTTCCACATGTCTCTCCTCCCGTGCAGGTATGCTGATATTATCGTACACCGCCTGCTGGCCGTGGCCATCGGCGCCGATTGCACCTACCCGGACTTGACCGACAAGCATAAACAGTCGGCCCTGTGCAACAATCTCAACTACAGACACAAGATGTCCCAGTATGCTCAGAGGGCGTCCGTGGCCTTCCACACACAGGTGAGCATCAGGTGATGCTAGGATATCACAACATACCATAGAGCAGGCCTGGGCAATTATTTTGACTACGTGGGCCAAATTTAGAGGAAAAAAATGTGTCCGGGGGCCGGTATATCTGATTTTTAGGAGCACTAACACAAAACCTCATAACAATGTCTGATTGAATGCTAACAATTTTATGACAGACAGCCCTAAAAACAGGATGGAATTACATTTTTTTTAACTGAATGAGACACCCATATGGAGCCCCAAAGCAGGCCTGGGCAATTATTTTGACTCGGGGGCCACATTTAGAGAAAAAAATGTGTCTGGGGTCCGGTATATCTATTTTTAGGAACACTAATACAAAACCTCACAATAATGTCTAATTGAATAGTAAAAACGTTATAACAGATCGCCTTAAAAAACATAATGGAATTTTAAATTTTTCTATGAACGATAAAACACTGAATATTGACAAAATATGAACGTCACACCCCTTTTCGATCGACATATTTTACAATCAAGTGAAACGCAACAAAAATGCAACAAACAGTGAAATATGAACGCGAAGGGTACAAAATAAACCCACCGACAATCTGATATATCTGATACATCACTAAGCTTTAGAACTTTGTTGTGAAAATCTCCTTCCGCGTCTGTGGAAACGCTTCCCGCCCACACTGCTTGGTGCCTCGTCTGAGCTGCTGTGACGTAGATTACCATCGTAACTAATTAGATGACCATAGTAACTAATTATATTACCATAGTAACTAATTAGATGACCATAGTAACTAATTGGATGACCATAGTAACTAATTGGATGACCATAGTAACTAGTATATCATCCCAAAGCGCAGATTCCAACCATTGAAATACTTAGTATAGTTGAAAACATGAGTGCACATCATAATGGCAGCTACACTTTCCATCTTAAAGATCTAAAAAAATTATTTGGGAATGTCCGGCGGGCCAGATTGAAAAGCTCAACGGGCCGCATGTGGCCCCCGGGCCTTCATTTGCCCAGGTCTGCCCTAAAGGGTCATGGGGACAATTAAAAATATATACATATGTATCTCTAATGCGCACGAGAAAGCATTGGATGCATGCTTATGGTTTGAGGTGTATGTGAAAATGCCAGTTCAGGAGTTAATTCGGCTGTATTTCAAACTAGGACTTTCCCTCCCTCATGTTCTTTTAAGATTGTTGTGGCAAAATGTGAATGCCTGCCAAAAATGTATCACGTGCGCAGGAGATATCGGAAAAAAAATAAATCCCCATGTCCCTTCAGGGGCTCCGTACACCCAGAATGTACATGAAAATAAAGAATGTGGGATTTACAATATTAACTATGAACGATAAAACACTGAATATTGACAACATATGAACGTCACCCCCCTCTCCATCAAAATATTTTACAATCAAGCGAAACACAACAAAAATGCATCAAACAGTGAAATAAGAATGCAAAGGGTAAAAAAAAAACCCACCTACAATCTGATGTATCTGATATAACTTTGCTGTAAAAATCTCCTTCCACAGTAACTAATTATATTACCATAGTAACTAATTATATTACCATAGTAACTAGTATATCATGCAAACGCGCAGATTCCAAGCATTGAAATTAGGGATGTCCGATAATATCGGCTTGCCGATATTATCGGCCGATATATGCGTTAAAATGTAATATCGGAAATTATCGGTATCGTTTTTTTTATTATCGGTATCAGGTTTTTTTTATTTTTATTTTTTTTATTAAATCAACATAAAAAACACAAGATACACTTACAATTAGTGCACCAACCCAAAAAACCTCCCTCCCCCATTTACACTCATTCACACAAAAGGGTTGTTTCTTTCTGTTATCAATATTCTGCTTCCTACATTATATATCAATATATATCAATACAGTCTGCAAGGGATACAGTCCGTAAGCACACATGATTGTGCGTGCTGCTGCTCCACTAATAGTACTAACCTTTAACAGTTAATTTTACTAATTTTCATTCATTACTAGTTTCTATGTAACTGTTTTTATATTGTTTTACTTTCTTTTTTATTCAAGAAAATGTTTTTAATTTATTTATCTTATTTTACCATTTTTTTTAAAAAGTACCTTATCTTCACCATACCTGGTTGTCCAAATTAGGCATAATAACGTGCTAATTCCACGACTGCATATATCGGTTGATATCGGTATCGGTAATTAAAGAGTTGGACAATATCGGATATCGGCAAAAAGCCATTATCGGACATCCCTAATTGAAGTACTTAGTATATTTCAAGACTTGCGGTCATTATAAAACATGAGTGCACATCATAATGGCAGCTACACTTTACATCTTAAACATCTGGAAAAATATATTTGGTAAGCTTAAAAGGGCCGCATGTGGCCCCCGGGCCTTCATTTGCCCAGGTCTGCCATAGAGAAAGCCATCCAAATATGCCTCCGAGTGGCCGTAGACAGGATAGGTCGGCGCTATTTAAGTATTTTTAAAAAGCTAATATAGTCATGAATTCAAACACAATATATTTGAATTGTTTATACTAATCAAAGATCCTTATGACATGAAAGCACTTGTTTTAAAAAGGACCCACTGGAATATCTCTAGTCAAAGATCCTTGAAATTCAAGGAGCTTTTTTTTTTAAGGTGGTGGTACTTAAAGAGCCAAGTTGTTTCTGAGGCGGAAGTTGGGGAAAAAAGTTTGGCAACCGCTGCTCTTTATGACAGAAGTTCTTAGCTGTTTTTAAAGGCCTACTGAAATGAATTTTTTTTATTTAAACGGGGATAGCAGATCTATTCTATGTGTCATACTTGATCATTTCGCGATATTGCCATATTTTTGCTGAAAGGATTTAGTATAGAACAACGACGATAAAGATTGCAACTTTTGGTATCTGATAAAAAAAGGCTTGCCCCTACCGGAAGTAGCGTGACGTAGTCAGTTGAACATATACGCAAAGTTCCCTATTGTTTACAATGATGGCCGCATGAAGTGAGAGAGATTCGGACCGAGAAAGCGACAATTTCCCCATTAATTTGAGCGAGGATGAAAGATTTGTGGATGAGTAAAGTGCAAGTGAAGGACTAGTGGGGAGTTGAAGCTATTCAGATAGGGAAGATGCTGTGAGAGCCGGGGGTGACCTGATATTCAGCTGGGAATGACTACAACAGTAAATAAACACAAGACATATATATACTCTATTAGCCACAACACAACCAGGCTTATATTTAATATGCCACAAATTAATCCTGCATAAAAACACCTGCGTGTTTGTTATGCTAGCTCCTAGCTCCTCTGCTAGCTCCTAGCTCCATAGAACACGCCAATACAATTCAAACACCTGATCAACACACACAATCACTCAGCCCAAAAGACCGTTTACCTAACCCAAGGTTCATAAAGCTTATATATTTTTAAAAAGTTACGTACGTGACGCGCACATACGGTCAAGTTATCGAATGTTTAGCAGCCAAGGCTGCATACTCACGGTACCTGATATTCAGCTAGGAATGACTACAACAGTAAATAAACACAAGACATATATTTACTCTATTAGCCACAACACAACCAGGCTTATATTTAATATGCCACAAATTAATCCTGCATAATAACACCTGCGTGTTTGTTATGCTAGCTCCTAGCTCCTCTGCTAGCTCCTAGCTCCATAGAACACGCCAATACAATTCAAACACTTGATCAACACACACAATCACTCAGCCCAAAAGACCGTTCACCTAACCCAAGTTTCATAAAGCTTATATATTTTTAAAAAGTTACGTACGTGACGCGCACTTACGGTACGGTACGTGTTATGCTAGCTCCTAGCTCCTCTGCTAGCTCCTAGCTCCATAGAACACGCCAATACAATTCAAACACATGATCAACACACACAATCACTCAGCCCAAAAGACCGTTCACCTAACCCAAGGTTCATAAAGCTTATATATTTTAAAAAAGTTACGTACATACGCAAAAAAAGCCAAAGCTGCATACTCACAGTAGCACGTCTGCGTCTTTGTCATCCAAATCAAAGTAATCCTGGTAAGTGTCTGTGTTGTCCCAGTTCTCTACAGGCGTCTGTGTATCCAAATAAAAAGTCCTCCTGGTTAGAGTCTCTGTTATCCGAGTTCTTCCATCTTGACTGCATCTTTCGGGAATGTAAACAAAGAAGCGCCGGCTGTGTACTGTTGTGGCTGACTACGTTCGAAAAATACGTCCATTTCGCACCGACAACTTTCTTCTTTGCTTGCTCGGCTTCCTTCTCCATAATGCAATGAACATGATTGAAACAGATTCACGAACACAGATGTCCAGAATACTGTGGAATTATGAAATGAAAACAGAGCTTTTTCCTATCGGCTTCAATGTGGAAGGCATACCCGTGTTCGTCGGGCTACGTCACACGCATACGTCATCCGCAGAGGCGTTTCGAACCGGAAGTTTAGCGGCAAATTTAAAATGTCACTTTATAAGTTAACCCGGCCGTATTGGCATGTGTTATAATGTTAAGATTTCATCATTGATATATAAACTATCAGACTGCGTGGTCGGTAGTAGTGGGTTTCAGTAGGCCTTTAAGGAAGTGCTGCGACGGTTTTGGTCAAAGATCCTCTATGTGGCACGAGTGCTCTCTTTTTAGGAATGTGCTGTGAAAGAGTCACACAATTGACAGTGTTTCCCATAAACTGCCAAGATACCTGTGGCGGCGGGGGCGTGGCTATGGTCGTGGTTGTCATGACATCATCGAGTAGTTTGCATAATTCACTACAATGATATGATTTTCTCTAAAAAGGCTCAAAAAATGTATACTTACTAATTAATAATAACAGTTTTGTTTTAAACGTCCATCATCCATCCATCCATTTTACAATATAATTACAACACTTTATGTACATATTTATATACAGATTTGAACAATAAGTTATTCACTGAAATATATTTATTAATTGTGGTTCTTACAAAAACTATATCTTATAAAATATAAAAGCTAAAATGTCTCTTAAAGCTCTGCCCCTTTAATTAGTGCACACTAAATAATTTAACTTTAGCCTACTACTACAACCATATTATACATAACATAACATATTTAGGGGCGGTATGGTGTAGTGGGTAGAGCGGCCGTGCCAGAAACCTGAGGGTTGCAGGTTCGCTCCCCGCCTCTTGACATCCAAATCGCTTCCGTTGTGTCCTTGGGCAGGACACTTCACCCTTGCCCCCGGTGCCGCTCACACTGGTGAATGAATGATGAATGAATGGTAGGTGGAGGTCGGAGGGGCCGTAGGCGCAAACTGGCAGCCTCGCTTCCGTCAGCCTACCCCAGGGCAGCTGTGGCTACAAATGTAGCTTACCACCACCAGGTGTGAATGAATGATGGGTTCCCACTTCTCTGTGAGCGCTTTGAGTATCTAATAATAGAAAAGCGCGATACAAAATCTAATCCATTATTATTATTATTATTATTATATTATTTACCAGCAACATAAAGTGAAACAGAGGCAGAGGTGTCCTGCCACAGTCAGTAACAAATAAACAGAAAACAGTAGTAGTGGTAGATAGACACAGAGCTTCATCAAACATCTGATCCACTGAACAAAGAGCTCCAAAAATCTTGAACTTTAGACTGCCATCAGTTTTACTCCCTCCACTTAACCATGTGTTTCCTACTGCCTGCAGACTTTGCACCCTTTGTTATATACACATGTTGTGTTTCTAATATAAATACATTTAATAAAGTCAAATACAAATAAGGCAACAAGAGAAGTATCCTACACTTCTCTTTTGTAAAGTAAATGTGAACAGCCGATATGGGCATTTACATCAACTATTTGATTTGCCTGAGAAGCTGGACAGGACAAAAAATTAAAAATATTTTTTTTTTTAAATTTGTGGCGGACGTAATTCTTTCGTGGCGGGCCGCCACAAATAAATGAATGTGTGGGAAACACTGAACTCTTGAGCGGGATTTGGTGACATCATCATAGGATAGACTTTTATATGCTCTTGTTGACCTCTCAGCGTGTGACCAATGACAGATCACGTGTTTAATACACGATCCTCCTATCTTGGCAGTTGTTCTTCAAGACCAGAGGCATTCTGAGCGAGGACGGCTTCGTCCTCATGCTGAGGAAGAACGCCATCATTGTCCTCATCCCAAAGTTCGGCCTGGAGGGCACGGTCTTCTTCGAAGGCAAAGACAAGAGAGGCCCAAGCCTGGTGTTTGATGCCGAGGTAATGAAGCTCAAATGTCATGATGATGAACAAAATATTCATTGTTTTTTTCGCGTGAAGGCTCCATCTCTGACTGTGGAGCAGCACACCTTCCATATTTTTGACCGAGTGAAAGTCACCATCAGCCTGGATGACTCCAACATTCAACACCAGAAGATCCGCATGGCTCTCACTGAGCCTGTGGTAAGAACACACTCAATGTGCAATTCTGCTAGGATGTGCAGTGTGTGGATGTTGCAACGCTTAGATGGATGTTTTTGATTGATTGAGACTTTTATTAGTAGGTTGCACAGTGAAGTACATATTCCGTACAATTGACCACTAAATGGTAACACCCGAATAAGTTTTTCAACTTGTTTAAGTCGGGGTCCACTTAAATTGATTCATGATACAGATATATACTATCATATATACTATCATCATAATACAGTCATCACACAAGATAATCACATTGAATTATTTACATTATTTACAATCAGGGTGTGGAGGGGTCGGGGTGGGGATATGGACATCAAGTAGTGGACATAGAGAGAGAGAGAGAGAGAGATCAGAAGGCATAAGAAAAAGAAAAAGTATCTGCATTTGATTGTTTACATTTGATTATTAGCAATCCGGGGAGGGTGTTAGTTTAGGGTTGTAGCTGCCTGGAGGTGAACTTTTATTGCGGTTTTGAAGGAGGATAGAGATGCCCTTTCTTTTATACCTGTTGGGAGCGCATTCCACATTGATGTGGCATAGAAAGAGAATGAGTTAAGACCTATGTTAGTTCGGAATCTGGGTTTAACGTGGTTAGTGGAGCACCCCCTGGTGTTGTGGTTATGGCGGTCATTTACGTTAAGGAAGTAGTTTGACATGTACTTCGGTATCAGGGAGGTGTAGCGGATTTTATAGACTAGGCTCAGTGCAAGTTGTTTAACTCTGTCCTCCACCTTGAGCCAGCCCACTTTAGAGAAGTGGGTAGGAGTGAGGTGGGATCTGGGGTGGAGGTCTAGAAGTAACCTGACTAGCTTGTTCTGAGATGTTTGGAGTTTAGATTCTTGAGGGTTTTGGAGGTGCTAGGGTACCAGGAGGTGCATGCATAATCGAAAAAGGGTTGAACGAGAGTTCCCGCCAGAATCCTCAAGGTGCTTTTGTTGACCAGAGAGGAAATTCTGTAGAGAAATCTCGTTCGTTGGTTAACCTTTTTGATTACCTTGGTTGCCATTTTGTCACAGGAAAGGTTAGCCTCTAGAATGGAACCTAGGTAGGTGACCTCATATTTCCTGGTGATGACACTGTCACCTACTTTTATGGTGAAGTCATTGACTCTCTTAAGTTTGATGTGGGACCCAAACAGGATGGATTCTGTTTTACCCAAGTGGATGGATAGCTTGTTGTCAGCGAGCCAGGTGCAAGTTCTACAGAGCTCAGCACTGAGGATTTTCTCCACCTGTGACTTGTCCTTGTCTGATACCAGCAGGGCAGAGTCATCCGCAAACAAAAACAATTCACAGTCGCATGCCGATGACATGTCGTTTATGTATATTAGGAACAGTAAAGGTCCCAATATACTGCCTTGGGGGACTCCACAGCTCACCGAGAGGGGGTGGGGGGGACACGATGCCGTTCACCTCTACCACCTGCTCCCTCCCCTCCAAGTAAGACTGCATCCAGCTCCAAGAGGTTTTGTTAAATCCGATTGCTCTGAGCTTATCCAACAGTATAGCGTGGTTAACGGTGTCAAAGGCCTTCTGAAGGTCCAGCATGACCATGCCGCAGTATTTGCCCGCGTCCACCTCATGTTTGATGTGGTCGGTCAGATAGAGAAGGCATGTGTCAGTGGAGTGGTTAGTTCTGAAGCCGGATTGGAATTTGTACATGAGTTTATTAGTGGCAAGGTAACTATCGACCTGTTCATAAACTATTTTCTCCATTACTTTCGAAATGGAGCTGAGAATAGAAACAGGTCGGTGGAGTCCATTGTTTATTTCCCATTCATTGTCAATGAGGGGAATTCCTGGTAATCAGGGAATTTTGTCCATTGTTTATTTCCCATCATTGTCAATGAGGGGAATTCCTGGTAATCAGGGGATTTTGGGAAGTGAGAAACATGCTGGCTTGAATGTCCAGGGAGAGTGGAGTGTGTGGATGTTGGAACGCTTCAAATCAGATGAGGGATGTGGGATATGCAGTCGATTGTATATTTCCCATTCATGGAGAAAATTACAGGAAAACTGGAAATTTTTGAAACTATTGCCCCCAGCACAGTTGTCTTAGATGATATCAATGGGTCTGTGGGGGAAGTTTTCCGAATCAGTTGAAAAATTATGACGTCGTAACACTTTGAGTTTAAAAGTGGTATTTCGGAATTCCTGGAATTTTGGGAAAACCGGGAATTTGTATGAAAAGGAAAATGGTAAATTTGTTGTTCCAACTAGGAGCAATGTTTTGAAGGTGAAATTGTCAAAAACGGTTGAAAATGGAGACTGTGAAAACTTTCCAGGAGGAAGTAGAAATAGGGCTTTGGAGAAGTGGGAATTTTGGGAAATGCTGGAATTTTTTTGAACTTGGAAAATGGTAGTTTGATTGTGCCAAGTGAGATGAGTGTGTGGATGGGGGAACAGTTCCAATCGGGTGAGAAATGTGGGATGTGGAGTCAATTGTATATTTCCTAGTCATAGTCAATGGGGAGAAAATTACAGGAAAACTGGGAATTTTTGAAACTATTGCCCCCAGCACAGTTGTCTTAGATGATATGAATGGGTCTGTGGGGGAAGTTTTCCGAATCAGTTGAACTTAGAATTTAGAAGTGGTATTTCGGAATTCCTGGAATTTGGGGAAAACCGGGAATTTGTACAAAAAGAAAAATTGTAGTTTTGTTGTCCCAACTAAGTGCAATGTTTTGAAGGTGGAATGGTCAAAAACGGTTGAAAAATGGAGACTGTGAAAACTTTTCAGGGGGGGAGGTGGAAATAGGGCTTTGGAGAACTGGGAATTCTGGGAAATCCTGGAATTTTTTTAACTTGGAAAATGGTAGTTTGATTGTTTAAAGTGAGATGAGTGTGTGGATGGTGGAACAGTTCGGGTGAGAAATGTCGGATATGAAGTCAATTGTATATTTCCCATTAATGGTCAATGGGGAGAAAATTACAGGAAAACTGGGAATTTTTGAAACTATTGCCCCAGCACAGTTGTCTTAGATGATATGAATGGGTCTGTGGGGGAAGTTTTCCGAATCGGTTGAAAAATGTTGACGTAGTTGCACTTTGAATTTAGAAGTGGTATTTCGGAATTCCTGGAATTTGGGGAAAACCGGGAATTTGTACGAAAAGAAAAATGGTAATTTTGTTGTCCCAACTAAGATCAATGTTTTGAAGGTGGAATGGTCAAAAACGGTTGAAAAATGTAGTCTGTGAAAACTTTCCAGGAGGAGGTGGAAATAGGGCATTGGAGAACTGGGGTTTCTGGGAAATCCTGGAATTGTTTTGAACTTGGAAAATGGTAGTTTGATTGTCCCAAGTGAGATGAGTGTGTGGATGGTGGAACAGTTCCAATCGGGTGAGAAATGTCGGATATGAAGTCAATTGTATATTTCCCATTAATGGTCAACGGGAAGAAAATTACAGGAAAACTGGGAATTTTTGAAACTATTGCCCCCAGCACAGTTGTCTTAGATGATATGAATGGGTCTGTGGGGGAAGTTTTCCGAATCAGTTGAAAAATTATGACGTCGTAACACTTTGAGTTTAAAAGTGGTATCTCGGAATTCCTGGAATTTTGGGAAAACCGGGAATTTGTACGAAAAGGAAAATGGTAAATTTGTTGTTCTAACTAAGAGCAATGTTTTGAAGGTGAAATTGTCAAAAACGGTTGAAAATGGAGACTGTGAAAACTTTCCAGGAGGAGGTGGAAATAGGGCTTTGGAGACCTGGGAATTCTGGGAAATCCTGGAATTGTTTTGAACTTGGAAAATGGTAGTTTGATTGTTTAAAGTGAGATGAGTGTGTGGATGGTGGAACAGTTCCAATCGGGTGAGAAATGTGCAAGTTCAAAAAATGGCCAAATCATTTTCAATGGGAAAAATGTCCCGGAAAATATTCTTTTTGGCGAGCACACCTTTTGTGGTCACACCGAACATTTTCATACGGAACTGTTGTTCCTCTTGAGGGAAAACTGTACTGTAGAGCACACCAAACTTTTGTGATTTTTAAAAATAATAATAATAAATTGAGGAATTAGTGATGCAGAACATGTGTGAATATTTGTTCATTCACATTACTTAATACCACTCTTACACTCCTCAAATAACAATAATACCACTCTTACACTCCTCAAATAACAATAATAATACCACTCTTACACTCCTCAAATAACAATAATAATACAACTCTTACACTCCTCAAATAACAATAATAATACAACTCTTACACTCCTCAAATAACAATAATAATACAACTCTTACACTCCTCAAATAACAATAATAATACAACTCTTACACTCCTCAAATAACAATAATAATACCACTCTTACACTCCTCAAATAACAATAATACCACTCTTACACTCCTCAAATAACAATAATAATACCACTCTTACACTCCTCAAATAACAATAATAAAACCACTCTTACACTCCTCAAATAACAATAATAATACCACTCTTACACTCCTCAAATAACAATAATACCACTCTTACACTCCTCAAATAACAATAATACCACTCTTACACTCCTCAAATAACAATAATAATACCACTCTTACACTCCTCAAATAACAATAATACCACTCTTACACTCCTCAAATAACAATAATACCACTCTTACACTCCTCAAATAACAATAATACCACTCTTACACTCCTCAAATAACAATAATAATACCACTCTTACACTCCTCAAATAACAATAATAATACCACTCTTACACTCCTCAAATAACAATAATAATACAACTCTTACACTCCTCAAATAACAATAATAATACCACTCTTACACTCCTCAAATAACAATAATACCACTCTTACACTCCTCAAATAACAATAATAATACCACTCTTACACTCCTCAAATAACAATAATAATACCACTCTTACGCTCCTCAAATAACAATAATAATACCACTCTTACGCTCCTCAAATAACAATACTAATACCACTCTTACACTCCTCAAATAACAATAATAATACCACTCTTACACTCCTCAAATAACAATAATAATACCACTCTTACACTCCTCAAATAACAATAATAATACCACTCTTACGCTCCTCAAATAACAATAATAATACCACTCTTACGCTCCTCAAATAACAATAATAATACCACTCTTACGCTCCTCAAATAACAATAATAATACCACTCTTACACTCCTCAAATAACAATAATACCACTCTTACACTCCTCAAATAACAATAATAATACCACTCTTACACTCCTCAAATAACAATAATAATACAACTCTTACACTCCTCAAATAACAATAATAATACAACTCTTACACTCCTCAAATAACAATAATAATACAACTCTTACACTCCTCAAATAACAATAATAATACAACTCTTACACTCCTCAAATAACAATAATAATACCACTCTTACACTCCTCAAATAACAATAATACCACTCTTACACTCCTCAAATAACAATAATAAAACCACTCTTACACTCCTCAAATAACAATAATAATACCACTCTTACACTCCTCAAATAACAATAATACAACTCTTACACTCCTCAAATAACAATAATACCACTCTTACACTCCTCAAATAACAATAATAATACCACTCTTACACTCCTCAAATAACAATAATACCACTCTTACACTCCTCAAATAACAATAATACCACTCTTACACTCCTCAAATAACAATAATACCACTCTTACACTCCTCAAATAACAATAATAATACCACTCTTACACTCCTCAAATAACAATAATAATACAACTCTTACACTCCTCAAATAACAATAATAATACCACTCTTACACTCCTCAAATAACAATAATACCACTCTTACACTCCTCAAATAACAATAATAATACCACTCTTACACTCCTCAAATAACAATAATAATACCACTCTTACGCTCCTCAAATAACAATAATAATACCACTCTTACGCTCCTCAAATAACAATAATAATACCACTCTTACGCTCCTCAAATAACAATAATAATACCACTCTTACACTCCTCAAATAACAATAATAATACCACTCTTACACTCCTCAAATAACAATAATAATACCACTCTTACACTCCTCAAATAACAATAATAATACCACTCTTACACTCCTCAAATAACAATAATAATACCACTCTTACGCTCCTCAAATAACAATAATAATACCACTCTTACGCTCCTCAAATAACAATAATAATACCACTCTTACGCTCCTCAAATAACAATAATAATACCACTCTTACGCTCCTCAAATAACAATAATAATACCACTCTTACGCTCCTCAAATAACAATAATAATACCACTCTTACACTCCTCAAATAACAATAATAATACCACTCTTACACTCCTCAAATAACAATAATAATACCACTCTTACACTCCTCAAATAACAATAATAATACCACTCTTACGCTCCTCAAATAACAATAATAACACCACTCTTACACTCCTCAAATAACAATAATAATACAACTCTTACACTCCTCAAATAACAATAATAATACCACTCTTACAAATAATACAACTCTTACACTCCTCAAATAACAATAATAATACCACTCTTACACTCCTCAAATAACAATAATAATACAACTCTTACACTCCTCAAATAACAATAATAATACCACTCTTACACTCCTCAAATAACAATAATAATACCACTCTTACGCTCCTCAAATAACAATAATAATACCACTCTTACGCTCCTCAAATAACAATAATAATACCACTCTTACGCTCCTCAAATAACAATAATACCACTCTTGCGCTCCTCAAATAACAATAATAATACCACTCTTACGCTCCTCAAATAACAATAATAATACCACTCTTACACTCCTCAAATAACAATAATAATACCACTCTTACACTCCTCAAATAACAATAATAATACCACTCTTACGCTCCTCAAATAACAATAATAATACCACTCTTACGCTCCTCAAATAACAATAATAATACCACTCTTACGCTCCTCAAATAACAATAATAATACCACTCTTACACTCCTCAAATAACAATAATAATACCACTCTTACGCTCCTCAAATAACAATAATAATACCACTCTTACGCTCCTCAAATAACAATTATAATACCACTCTTACGCTCCTCAAATAACAATAATAATACCACTCTTACGCTCCTCAAATAACAATAATAATACCACTCTTACACTCCTCAAATAACAATAATAATACCACTCTTACACTCCTCAAATAACAATAATAATACCACTCTTACACTCCTCAAATAACAATAATAATACCACTCTTACGCTCCTCAAATAACAATAATAACACCACTCTTACACTCCTCAAATAACAATAATAATACAACTCTTACACTCCTCAAATAACAATAATAATACCACTCTTACAAATAATACAACTCTTACACTCCTCAAATAACAATAATAATACCACTCTTACACTCCTCAAATAACAATAATAATACCACTCTTACACTCCTCAAATAACAATAATAATACCACTCTTACACTCCTCAAATAACAATAATAATACCACTCTTACGCTCCTCAAATAACAATAATAATACCACTCTTACGCTCCTCAAATAACAATAATAATACCACTCTTACGCTCCTCAAATAACAATAATACCACTCTTACGCTCCTCAAATAACAATAATAATACCACTCTTACGCTCCTCAAATAACAATAATAATACCACTCTTACGCTCCTCAAATAACAATAATAATACCACTCTTACGCTCCTCAAATAACAATAATAATACCACTCTTACGCTCCTCAAATAACAATAATAATACCACTCTTACACTCCTCAAATAACAATAATAATACCACTCTTACGCTCCTCAAATAACAATAATAATACCACTCTTACGCTCCTCAAATAACAATAATAATACAACTCTTACACTCCTCAAATAACAATAATAATACCACTCTTACGCTCCTCAAATAACAATAATAATACCACTCTTACGCTCCTCAAATAACAATAATAATACCACTCTTACACTCCTCAAATAACAATAATAATACCACTCTTACGCTCCTCAAATAACAATAATAATACCACTCTTACGCTCCTCAAATAACAATAATAATACCACTCTTACGCTCCTCAAATAACAATAATACCACTCTTACGCTCCTCAAATAACAATAATAATACCACTCTTACGCTCCTCAAATAACAATAATAATACCACTCTTACACTCCTCAAATAACAATAATAATACCACTCTTACACTCCTCAAATAACAATAATAATACCACTCTTACGCTCCTCAAATAACAATAATAATACCACTCTTACGCTCCTCAAATAACAATAATAATACCACTCTTACGCTCCTCAAATAACAATAATAATACCACTCTTACACTCCTCAAATAACAATAATAATACCACTCTTACGCTCCTCAAATAACAATAATAATACCACTCTTACGCTCCTCAAATAACAATTATAATACCACTCTTACGCTCCTCAAATAACAATAATAATACCACTCTTACGCTCCTCAAATAACAATAATAATACCACTCTTACACTCCTCAAATAACAATAATAATACCACTCTTACAAATAATACAACTCTTACACTCCTCAAATAACAATAATAATACCACTCTTACACTCCTCAAATAACAATAATAATACAACTCTTACACTCCTCAAATAACAATAATAATACCACTCTTACACTCCTCAAATAACAATAATAATACCACTCTTACGCTCCTCAAATAACAATAATAATACCACTCTTACGCTCCTCAAATAACAATAATACCACTCTTGCGCTCCTCAAATAACAATAATAATACCACTCTTACGCTCCTCAAATAACAATAATAATACCACTCTTACACTCCTCAAATAACAATAATAATACCACTCTTACACTCCTCAAATAACAATAATAATACCACTCTTACGCTCCTCAAATAACAATAATAATACCACTCTTACGCTCCTCAAATAACAATAATAATACCACTCTTACGCTCCTCAAATAACAATAATACCACTCTTACGCTCCTCAAATAACAATATTACCACTCTTACGCTCCTCAAATAACAATAATAATACCACTCTTACACTCCTCAAATAACAATAATAATACCACTCTTACACTCCTCAAATAACAATAATAATACCACTCTTACGCTCCTCAAATAACAATAATAATACCACTCTTACGCTCCTCAAATAACAATAATAATACCACTCTTACGCTCCTCAAATAACAATAATAATACCACTCTTACACTCCTCAAATAACAATAATAATACCACTCTTACGCTCCTCAAATAACAATAATAATACCACTCTTACGCTCCTCAAATAACAATTATAATACCACTCTTACGCTCCTCAAATAACAATAATAATACCACTCTTACGCTCCTCAAATAACAATAATAATACCACTCTTACACTCCTCAAATAACAATAATAATACCACTCTTACAAATAATACAACTCTTACACTCCTCAAATAACAATAATAATACCACTCTTACACTCCTCAAATAACAATAATAATACCACTCTTACACTCCTCAAATAACAATAATAATACCACTCTTACACTCCTCAAATAACAATAATAATACCACTCTTACGCTCCTCAAATAACAATAATAATACCACTCTTACGCTCCTCAAATAACAATAATAATACCACTCTTACGCTCCTCAAATAACAATAATACCACTCTTGCGCTCCTCAAATAACAATAATAATACCACTCTTACGCTCCTCAAATAACAATAATAATACCACTCTTACACTCCTCAAATAACAATAATAATACCACTCTTACACTCCTCAAATAACAATAATAATACCACTCTTACGCTCCTCAAATAACAATAATAATACCACTCTTACGCTCCTCAAATAACAATAATAATACCACTCTTACGCTCCTCAAATAACAATAATAATACCACTCTTACACTCCTCAAATAACAATAATAATACCACTCTTACGCTCCTCAAATAACAATAATAATACCACTCTTACGCTCCTCAAATAACAATTATAATACCACTCTTACGCTCCTCAAATAACAATAATAATACCACTCTTACGCTCCTCAAATAACAATAATAATACCACTCTTACGCTCCTCAAATAACAATAATAATACCACTCTTACACTCCTCAAATAACAATAATAATACCACTCTTACACTCCTCAAATAACAATAATAATACCACTCTTACGCTCCTCAAATAACAATAATAACACCACTCTTACACTCCTCAAATAACAATAATAATACAACTCTTACACTCCTCAAATAACAATAATAATACCACTCTTACAAATAATACAACTCTTACACTCCTCAAATAACAATAATAATACCACTCTTACACTCCTCAAATAACAATAATAATACCACTCTTACACTCCTCAAATAACAATAATAATACCACTCTTACACTCCTCAAATAACAATAATAATACCACTCTTACGCTCCTCAAATAACAATAATAATACCACTCTTACGCTCCTCAAATAACAATAATAATACCACTCTTACGCTCCTCAAATAACAATAATACCACTCTTACGCTCCTCAAATAACAATAATAATACCACTCTTACGCTCCTCAAATAACAATAATAATACCACTCTTACGCTCCTCAAATAACAATAATAATACCACTCTTACGCTCCTCAAATAACAATAATAATACCACTCTTACGCTCCTCAAATAACAATAATAATACCACTCTTACACTCCTCAAATAACAATAATAATACCACTCTTACGCTCCTCAAATAACAATAATAATACCACTCTTACGCTCCTCAAATAACAATAATAATACAACTCTTACACTCCTCAAATAACAATAATAATACCACTCTTACGCTCCTCAAATAACAATAATAATACCACTCTTACGCTCCTCAAATAACAATAATAATACCACTCTTACACTCCTCAAATAACAATAATAATACCACTCTTACGCTCCTCAAATAACAATAATAATACCACTCTTACGCTCCTCAAATAACAATAATAATACCACTCTTACGCTCCTCAAATAACAATAATACCACTCTTACGCTCCTCAAATAACAATAATAATACCACTCTTACGCTCCTCAAATAACAATAATAATACCACTCTTACACTCCTCAAATAACAATAATAATACCACTCTTACACTCCTCAAATAACAATAATAATACCACTCTTACGCTCCTCAAATAACAATAATAATACCACTCTTACGCTCCTCAAATAACAATAATAATACCACTCTTACGCTCCTCAAATAACAATAATAATACCACTCTTACACTCCTCAAATAACAATAATAATACCACTCTTACGCTCCTCAAATAACAATAATAATACCACTCTTACGCTCCTCAAATAACAATTATAATACCACTCTTACGCTCCTCAAATAACAATAATAATACCACTCTTACGCTCCTCAAATAACAATAATAATACCACTCTTACGCTCCTCAAATAACAATAATAATACCACTCTTACACTCCTCAAATAACAATAATAATACCACTCTTACACTCCTCAAATAACAATAATAATACCACTCTTACGCTCCTCAAATAACAATAATAACACCACTCTTACACTCCTCAAATAACAATAATAATACAACTCTTACACTCCTCAAATAACAATAATAATACCACTCTTACAAATAATACAACTCTTACACTCCTCAAATAACAATAATAATACCACTCTTACACTCCTCAAATAACAATAATAATACCACTCTTACACTCCTCAAATAACAATAATAATACCACTCTTACACTCCTCAAATAACAATAATAATACCACTCTTACGCTCCTCAAATAACAATAATAATACCACTCTTACGCTCCTCAAATAACAATAATAATACCACTCTTACGCTCCTCAAATAACAATAATACCACTCTTACGCTCCTCAAATAACAATAATAATACCACTCTTACGCTCCTCAAATAACAATAATAATACCACTCTTACACTCCTCAAATAACAATAATAATACCACTCTTACACTCCTCAAATAACAATAATAATACCACTCTTACGCTCCTCAAATAACAATAATAATACCACTCTTACGCTCCTCAAATAACAATAATAATACCACTCTTACGCTCCTCAAATAACAATAATAATACCACTCTTACACTCCTCAAATAACAATAATAATACCACTCTTACGCTCCTCAAATAACAATAATAATACCACTCTTACGCTCCTCAAATAACAATAATAATACCACTATACACTCCTCAAATAACATATTGTATATTTGCTTTCAGATTCCTGGTGTGAGTGTTCCAGTCCCAGATGCTGGACCACAAGCCAAGAAACCCAAGCTGGACCGCTGATGCTCTCCTTCAACAACTCTCAGACTCATCTTTGGACATTTTAATAAAGTGACATCATGTATTGGTGGTTATATTTCTGGATGTACACACTTTTAACATGATGTATTGGTGGTTATATTTCTGGGTGTACACACTTTTAACATGATGTATTGGTGGTTATATTTCTGGATGTACACACTTTTAACATGATGTATTGGTGGTTATATTTCTGGATGTACACACTTTTAACATGATGTATTGGTGGTTATATTTCTGGGTGTACACACGTTTAACCGTCTACAAGAGGGCTGTCCAAAGTGTCTCACAGCTCCTTTTTCATTGGCCCACAACAACATTCATTATTATTGATAAATGTTCTTATATATTACACATGAATGTGCTTTGTCTTAGCACAAGGCTAGTTTAGCATATATTGACCTAC
This sequence comes from Entelurus aequoreus, assembly GCF_033978785.1. NCBI lineage: Eukaryota > Metazoa > Chordata > Actinopteri > Syngnathiformes > Syngnathidae > Entelurus > Entelurus aequoreus. The sequence continues at coordinate 71,255,360 of NC_084739.1, forward strand.
ATTGGATTGATTTTAGCATCTTTGAACGCACAAAATGTATCAAAGTGTCCCCCACATACTTCAATAGTTTGGACATCCCTGGTTTGTAGCTATGTAAACTGATATCTTTAAATTAATATTTTATTGCATTGCAAAACAATTTACCCTATTTTCCCGTACAATTCTCCGCTACATTTTCCTCAAACTTTGAACCCTGCGGCTTATCTGTGAATTTTCCTTTGCTAACGGCTACATTTAAGCAAAGAATTGGAACAATGCACTAAAATAATCCAATTTAAGAAACGGTTCCAACTCAAAGTGTTTATGGGGACTGCAAAAATACCTGTGGCAGTGGGGGCGTGGTCACCATGACATCAAATCATTTGTATATATAAATAATGTATACATACATTTAAAACAAATGTTCTTAATTAGTATTAACATTTTTTTTTATCGTTTTGCCATATTTTCAATTGCAGTTGCTTTTTGTACAATTTACTTTGTTGAGATTATTTCAAGTGTTTTTGTTTTTTTTAATTAAAAACAACTAGCAACAAATCTAGCATCTTCTTCTGGTGTTATTGTAGAATGTAGTCGTGTTTAGAGACTCTGTCCACTCAATATTTGCACATTTTGTAGATGGCTGTCCTCGTGTATATCTGCAATATATTTAAAAATCACGTCCACATCACAGACATGCTGACAACGCTCCAGACAATGGCGTGCGTTTTGTTTACATCCGGTTTCGGCAGAACTGTGATCAAAGTCTTTTTCAGTGGTCGGGTTTCCGGGTACATCACTTGTCAATAGTGCACAAATAAATGGTTATATATATATCAATTCATACTATAACGACCAACTAATGTTAATGTTTTATGATCGTGTGGTTTGGATTCGGTGTCAGTTTTTCCCATGGCCACAAACGCATCGTCCGTGCCTGCAAGGTGATTGGCACAGAATGAGGAAGTGTTGTTGTGTGTCCGAGGAAGCTAAGACTCACGAGACAAAAGTGTAAAACCTGTTGGAATTTGTGCCGTTTGTTATCATAAGATTGGTAATAAAAGTTAAGAATAGGGTCGGATTTTGTAAAAAAATATATATATTTGTTAAGGTGTGGTGTCGCGCCACATTTAATTACATTAGGGGGGAACCCTGATTAGTACAAGAGGAATCCTGATAAACATGTTGAACAAGGAGAACATCTTAGTCATCTCATAAAGGATGAATAAAGACGTCAATGACATCTGTTTTGTTTGATCAGCCGTTTTACAGGCGCCGTTTGTGAACAATTAAGGTATGTAAATTAACATTGACAAAATCTTTCTATGTAAATAATTAATTTCACAACATGCGGTACACATCTGCAGTTTATAGTCCGGTGCAGCTAATATGTGGACAATAAATCGTGTTTTTCTTCTGAAATTTAGCGGTTGTAGTCCAGAAAATACAGAAGACTTCAAGCAGTCTGGTTTACCACCTTAATGGTGGTCATGAATACTAATTTGTAATTTGCAGGCCGCCTGCGGAGAAAAGCTTCGACGCCATTTATTTATTCATCACTTTTAATGACAAGATGGCAAAATGAGAACTTTTCGCCTTTTGCGTCCTTTGAATCACGTACCGCTCTGGCTCTCCATACACAGTGTGGAGCCGCTCCCTTGAACCAATAACTACCTCCAACGCGGAAAATCAACTGCATTTCTTGGTATCTTAAAGGCCTACTGAAATGATTTTTTTTTTATTTAAACGGAGATAGCAGATCCATTCTATGTGTCATACTTGATCATTTTGCGATATTGCCATATTTTTGCTGAAAGGATTTAGTAGAGAAAATCGACGATAAAGTTCGCAACTTTTGCTGGCTGATAAAAAAAAGCCTTGCCTGTACCGGAAGTAGCGTGACGTAGTCAGTTGTTCACTCCCTCATATTTTCCTATTGTTTTCAACACAGCTAGAGCTATTCGGACCGTGAAAGTGACGATTACCCCATTAATTTGAGTGAGGATGAAAGATTCATGGATGAGGAACGTTAGAGTGACGGACTAGAATGCAGTGAAATACTTTTTTTTTTCTCGCTCTGACCGTAACTTAGGTACAAGCTGGCTCATTGGATTCCACACTCTCTCCTTTTTCTATTGTGGATCACGGATTTGTATTTTAAACCACCTCAGATACTAGATCCTCTTGAAAATGAGAGTCGAGAACGCGAAATGGACATTACAGGGCCTTTTATCTCCACGACAATACATCGACAAAGCTCTTTAGCATCTTTAGCATGAGCTAACGTGATAGCATCTGTCTCAAATGCAGATAGAAACAAAATAAATAAATCCCTGACTGGAAGGATAGACAGAAGATCAACAATACTATTAAACCATGGACATGTAACTACACGGTTAATAGATCTCAGCCTGGCAAAGCTTAACAATGCTGTTGCTAACAACGCTAAGGCTAACTTAGCAACCGGAGCTATGATAAAAAATTAGCGCTCCACCTACGCCAGCCAGCCCTCATCTGCTTTGCTCAGCAACACCCGTGCTCACCTGCGTTCCAGCAATTGACGGCGCGACGAAGGACTTCACCAGATCATCCGTGCGGTGGGTCTGCTAGCATCGGCTAGGCGTCTGCTATCCGAGTAAGTGGCCCTTGTGTTGCTACAGCCACCTACAACGTTCTTCTTTGCAGCCTCCATTGCTCATTAAACAAATTGCAAAAGATTCACCAACACAGATGTCCAGAATACTGTGGAATTATGAAATGAAAACAGAGCTTTTTTGTATTGTATTCAATGGAGAAGGCATACCTCTGTTCCCCGGGCTACGTCACGCGCATACGTCATCCTTCGAAGGCTTTTTCAACCGGAAGTGTGGCGGGAAATGTAAAATGTCACTTTATAAGTTAACCCGGCCGTATTGGCATGTGTTGCAATGTTAAGATGTCATCATTGATATATAAACTATCAGACTGCGTGGTCGCTAGTAGTGGCTTTCAGTAGGCCTTTAAGTATCATTAATACTGAAGGATGAGAGAAAGCCAGGAGCAGGCATGCTAATTGCTAAGCTAACCCGTCTCGAAACACCACCCAGAAATAAGTGCTTAGTAAACTTTAAGAAGTGTAGAAGGAAGAGCGTTACAACAGGAAGTAAGTATTAATAAGCGTTACAGAGAAGATAACACAACAACTATTGCGGTGTCAGCATTTTCAGTCAGTACACGACATTTAGGAAGAGGGCGGTCCGATCCATAAATTGGTGGTGTCGATATAAAGGGTAGTATCAATATATGATCAACATCAGATATAGATTTTTTTGTTGTTCATGTGTACAAACTGGGGGAATAATTCCCTGGACACAAGAGGACTTTGAGCGTACAAACCAAATGATTTAAATGAGTTGTCGATAGTCATTTTTTATTTTTGTTTGGTTATTGTGTACCGCTGACTTTAATGGTTCAAACTAATAAACTTTATTCAACTGAATAAATAGAGGAGCGCGTGGGCTGTGCCTCAGAGCGTAGGGTGTGCAGCTCCATGCGTTCTCCTCATGAGCAAAATGGAACTCTGTCTCTGCCTGATTCCTTGCTTCTTGTTCTGTTTAATAAATAGTTCCGTGCTTAAACCTGACAATGTGCTACAAGAATAAGAAACTAGTTGAAAGATTGTGTGAATGTAGAGTTAAGACAAGTGATCGGGTTGAAACATCCCGAGAATGTTGACACGGTCCCTAATGAATTGGTCATATAAGGAGGATTGTGGAATAAGTGACAGTAAGTACGGTACAAAGGCATAAAACAAAACATAATTGTTAGAATAATTATATAGAAGTTATCACACAACTCTTATGCTTAAAGGCCGTTGCTCTAGTGTTTATCTATTGTGCTCAAGCTGTACTTTTATTTTCGCGCAAAGGCACACAACTTATCTTCCACTGCAAGTTAGGAGTAGCCTCGCAGCAGATGTTTTCTGTCTTTTAGCCCGCTAACAGCCAAGGACGAACCAGGACCAACCAGCACATTTCTGTTCTGAATAATCACGTATTGTGCGTACTGAGCAGCTGGCATAATGTGTGACCCCTCCCTTTAGAGGCAGCCTCAGCATGGAACTAGGGAACTCCTCAACTGAATAAATAGAGGAGCGCGTGGGCTGTAACTGAGTGTGCAGCTCCATGCGTTCTCCTCATGAGCAAAATGGAACTCTGTCTCTGCCTGATTCCTTGCTTCTTGTTCTGTTTAATAAATAGTTCCGTGCTTAAACCTGACAATGTGCTACAAGAATAAGAAACTAGTTGAAAGATTGTGTGAATGTAGAGTTAACACAAGTGATCGGCAGCATCAAACCTGGGTTGAAACTTCCCGAGAATGTTGACACTGTCCCTAATGAATTGGTCATATAAGGAGGATTGTGGAATAAGTGACAGTAGAAAGGCATAAAACAAAACACGATGACCAAAGTAAGACATAAACACGTTCTTAGGCAGCTAAAAACAATCATGTTCATTTAATGATCCAGCAAGAATGGCGAGTGGCATTCTTCAAATAGTCTTACTACGGTGAGGGAAAAATATATCACATTTAAAATGTACAATCCACACCAATCTTTAGGGTTTATATTCACGTAGTTTAAGAAAAAAAGTTAAATATATATGAAAATCTGTAAAAACATACGGTACAAACATGATTGTGTCAGCACCGAGTTCAATTGCAGCGAGAAAAAAAGAAAAAGTGAGCAAGCATCCACGTGGTCTCACCCACTTACATCCACGTGGTCTCACCCACTTACATCCACGTGGTCTCACCCACTTACATCCACGTGGTCTCACCCACTTACATCCACGTGGTCTCACCCACTTACAGCAAAGATGACCTTGAACTTTAACCCCCTGAAGAAATCCTAACCACTGGAGGGTCAATTAAACACTCCTGCCAGAGAAGAGCTGCACGTGGCGGCGTTCAGTGATGAGGAAACCGCGCCTGGAAGATGACAAACACTCCTTTAGTATTCAAACTACTGGGAACACTTATTTGTATTTACTATTCAAACTACTGGGGTTGATGACTACTTACAGGTTTATAGATCAGTGGAAACCTGTGACAGCTAGAGTGCAAGAAATAACTTCAGTTACTAGTTCATCCAGGGGGTTGATGACTACTTACAGGTTTATAGATCAATGGAAACCTGTGACTGCTAGAGTGCAAGAAATAACTTTGCACTAGGTTTGACATCAGTTACTAGTTCATCCAGGGGGTTGATGACTACTTACAGGTTTATAGATCAGTGGAAACCTGTGACTGCCAGAGTGCAAGACATAACTTTGCACTAGATTTGACCTCAGTTACTAGTTCATCCAGGGGGTTGATGACTACTTACAGGTTTATAGATCAGTGGAAACCTGTGACTGCTAGAGTGCAAGAAATAACCCTGCACTAAAACTGGATTTATCGGAGTTAAAAAAATGGGTTTCTGGCTCTGACATGGAAGGATGAATAAAAATGGGACTACTAATTTGGCCATTTCGGGTCAGTTGTCATACCTTCACTTTAGAGGTTCTGGTGAGGTGGAACGCGTCGTCTGGGAAGTTGGAAGTGAAGGACTCCTTTCCGAGGCAGTCGGAGCCGAGGCCGTCAATGAGACTGCCGGCGCCCGCTGAGGTAGTGTTGTATCCGCTGTCCACCTGCACGCACAACGCTCAGCATTACCCATTCAGGGGGAAACCACTGAGAGCATGTTAATAATAATAAATAAATGAAAATAACATAACATAACATAACATAACATAACATAACATAACATAACATAACATAACATAACATAACATAACACGATCACACTGCAGGCCAAAGTGGCCCAAATCTGACCTTTTTTTAATCTGATTTGTTTTCCCAAATGACTCTTTACACTGCAAGTAAAATGTGATCTTTATCAGACTCCAGTGTAAACGTGCACAGGCCCCAATGTGGCCCCAACGTGGCCCCTACATGGCACCAACGTGGTCCCTACATGGCCCCAATGTGGCCCCTACATGGCCCCAACGTGGTCCCAATGTGGTCCCAATGTGGCCCCTACACGGCCCCAATGTGGCCCCTACATGGCCCCAACGTGGTCCCAATGTGGTCCCAATGTGGTCCCAATGTGGCCCCTACACGGCCCCAATGTGGCCCCTACATGGCCCCAACGTGGCCCCAACGTGGTCCCAATGTGGTCCCAATGTGGCCCCTACACGGCCCCAATGTGGCCCCTACATGGCCCCAACGTGGTCCCAATGTGGTCCCAATGTGGCCCCTACACGGCCCCAATGTGGCCCCCATGTCACTGGCATGCGCAGTTTGATCAACTTAAAACTAAGGAAGTTGACCGGATTCCGTAAATCAGGGGTGCCCATTAGGTGGATGGCGAGCTAGCAGTCGACGGTGGAGGGTGTGTCAGTGGATGGTGGAGGGTGTGTCAGTGGATGGTGGAGGGTGTGTCAGTGGATGGTGGAGGGTGTGTCAGTGGATGGTGGAGGGTGTGTCAGTGGATGGTGGAGGGTGTGTCAGTGGATGGTGGAGGATGTGTCAGTGGATGGTGGAGGGTGTGTCAGTGGATGGTGGAGGATGTGTCAGTGGATGGTGGAGGGTGTGTCAGTGGATGGTGGAGGGTGTGTCAGTCCATGGTGGAGGGTGTGTCAGTGGATGGTGGAGGGTGTGTCAGTCCATGGTGGAGGGTGTGTCAGTCCATGGTGGAGGGTGTGTCAGTGGATGGTGTGTCAGTGGATGGTGGAGGGTGTGTCAGTCCATGGTGGAGGGTGTGTCAGTCCATGGTGGAGGGTGTGTCAGTCCATGGTGGAGGGTGTGTCAGTGGATGGTGGAGGGTGTGTCAGTGGATGGTGGAGGGTGTGTCAGTGGATGGTGGAGGGTGTGTCAGTCCATGGTGGAGGGTGTGTCAGTGGATGGTGGAGGGTGTGTCAGTGGATGGTGGAGGGTGTGTCAGTGGATGGTGGAGGGTGTGTCAGTGGATGGTGGAGGGTGTGTCAGTGGATGGTGGAGGATGTGTCAGTGGATTGTGGAGGGTGTGTCAGTCCATGGTGGAGGGTGTGTCAGTGGATGGTGGAGGGTGTGTCAGTCCATGGTGGAGGGTGTGTCAGTGGATGGTGGAGGGTGTGTCAGTGGATGGTGGAGGGTGTGTCAGTGGATGGTGGAGGGTGTGTCAGTGGATGGTGGAGGGTGTGTCAGTGGATGGTGGAGGGTGTGTCAGTCCATGGTGGAGGGTGTGTCAGTCCATGGTGGAGGGTGTGTCAGTGGATGGTGGAGGGTGTGTCAGTGGATGGTGGAGGGTGTGTCAGTGGATGGTGGAGGATGTGTCAGTGGATGGTGGAGGGTGTGTCAGTGGATGGTGGAGGATGTGTCAGTGGATGGTGGAGGGTGTGTCAGTGGATGGTGGAGGATGTGTCAGTGGATGGTGGAGGGTGTGTCAGTGGATGGTGGAGGGTGTGTCAGTGGATGGTGGAGGGTGTGTCAGTGGATGGTGGAGGGTGTGTCAGTGGATGGTGGAGGATGTGTCAGTGGATTGTGGAGGGTGTGTCAGTCCATGGTGGAGGGTGTGTCAGTGGATGGTGGAGGGTGTGTCAGTCCATGGTGGAGGGTGTGTCAGTCCATGGTGGAGGGTGTGTCAGTGGATGGTGGAGGGTGTGTCAGTTCATGGTGGAGGGTGTGTCAGTCCATGGTGGAGGGTGTGTCAGTCCATGGTGGAGGGTGTGTCAGTGGATGGTGGAGGGTGTGTCAGTGGATGGTGGAGGGTGTGTCAGTGGATGGTGGAGGATGTGTCAGTGGATGGTGGAGGGTGTGTCAGTGGATGGTGGAGGGTGTGTCAGTGGATGGTGGAGGGTGTGTCAGTGGATGGTGGAGGGTGTGTCAGTGGATGGTGGAGGGTGTGTCAGTGGATGGTGGAGGATGTGTCAGTGGATGGTGGAGGGTGTGTCAGTGGATGGTGGAGGATGTGTCAGTGGATGGTGGAGGGTGTGTCAGTGGATGGTGGAGGGTGTGTCAGTCCATGGTGGAGGGTGTGTCAGTGGATGGTGGAGGGTGTGTCAGTGGATGGTGGAGGGTGTGTCAGTGGATGGTGGAGGGTGTGTCAGTGGATGGTGGAGGGTGTGTCAGTGGATGGTGGAGGGTGTGTCAGTCCATGGTGGAGGGTGTGTCAGTCCATGGTGGAGGGTGTGTCAGTGGATGGTGGAGGGTGTGTCAGTGGATGGTGGAGGGTGTGTCAGTGGATGGTGGAGGATGTGTCAGTGGATGGTGGAGGGTGTGTCAGTGGATGGTGGAGGATGTGTCAGTGGATGGTGGAGGGTGTGTCAGTGGATGGTGGAGGATGTGTCAGTGGATGGTGGAGGGTGTGTCAGTGGATGGTGGAGGGTGTGTCAGTGGATGGTGGAGGGTGTGTCAGTGGATGGTGGAGGGTGTGTCAGTGGATGGTGGAGGATGTGTCAGTGGATTGTGGAGGGTGTGTCAGTCCATGGTGGAGGGTGTGTCAGTGGATGGTGGAGGGTGTGTCAGTCCATGGTGGAGGGTGTGTCAGTCCATGGTGGAGGGTGTGTCAGTGGATGGTGGAGGGTGTGTCAGTTCATGGTGGAGGGTGTGTCAGTCCATGGTGGAGGGTGTGTCAGTCCATGGTGGAGGGTGTGTCAGTGGATGGTGGAGGGTGTGTCAGTGGATGGTGGAGGGTGTGTCAGTGGATGGTGGAGGATGTGTCAGTGGATGGTGGAGGGTGTGTCAGTGGATGGTGGAGGGTGTGTCAGTGGATGGTGGAGGGTGTGTCAGTGGATGGTGGAGGGTGTGTCAGTGGATGGTGGAGGGTGTGTCAGTGGATGGTGGAGGATGTGTCAGTGGATGGTGGAGGGTGTGTCAGTGGATGGTGGAGGATGTGTCAGTGGATGGTGGAGGGTGTGTCAGTGGATGGTGGAGGGTGTGTCAGTCCATGGTGGAGGGTGTGTCAGTGGATGGTGGAGGGTGTGTCAGTCCATGGTGGAGGGTGTGTCAGTCCATGGTGGAGGGTGTGTCAGTGGATGGTGTGTCAGTGGATGGTGGAGGGTGTGTCAGTCCATGGTGGAGGGTGTGTCAGTCCATGGTGGAGGGTGTGTCAGTCCATGGTGGAGGGTGTGTCAGTGGATGGTGGAGGGTGTGTCAGTGGATGGTGGAGGGTGTGTCAGTGGATGGTGGAGGGTGTGTCAGTCCATGGTGGAGGGTGTGTCAGTGGATGGTGGAGGGTGTGTCAGTGGATGGTGGAGGGTGTGTCAGTGGATGGTGGAGGGTGTGTCAGTGGATGGTGGAGGGTGTGTCAGTGGATGGTGGAGGATGTGTCAGTGGATTGTGGAGGGTGTGTCAGTCCATGGTGGAGGGTGTGTCAGTGGATGGTGGAGGGTGTGTCAGTCCATGGTGGAGGGTGTGTCAGTGGATGGTGGAGGGTGTGTCAGTGGATGGTGGAGGGTGTGTCAGTGGATGGTGGAGGGTGTGTCAGTGGATGGTGGAGGGTGTGTCAGTGGATGGTGGAGGGTGTGTCAGTCCATGGTGGAGGGTGTGTCAGTCCATGGTGGAGGGTGTGTCAGTGGATGGTGGAGGGTGTGTCAGTGGATGGTGGAGGGTGTGTCAGTGGATGGTGGAGGATGTGTCAGTGGATGGTGGAGGGTGTGTCAGTGGATGGTGGAGGATGTGTCAGTGGATGGTGGAGGGTGTGTCAGTGGATGGTGGAGGATGTGTCAGTGGATGGTGGAGGGTGTGTCAGTGGATGGTGGAGGGTGTGTCAGTGGATGGTGGAGGGTGTGTCAGTGGATGGTGGAGGGTGTGTCAGTGGATGGTGGAGGATGTGTCAGTGGATTGTGGAGGGTGTGTCAGTCCATGGTGGAGGGTGTGTCAGTGGATGGTGGAGGGTGTGTCAGTCCATGGTGGAGGGTGTGTCAGTCCATGGTGGAGGGTGTGTCAGTGGATGGTGGAGGGTGTGTCAGTTCATGGTGGAGGGTGTGTCAGTCCATGGTGGAGGGTGTGTCAGTCCATGGTGGAGGGTGTGTCAGTGGATGGTGGAGGGTGTGTCAGTGGATGGTGGAGGGTGTGTCAGTGGATGGTGGAGGATGTGTCAGTGGATGGTGGAGGGTGTGTCAGTGGATGGTGGAGGGTGTGTCAGTGGATGGTGGAGGATGTGTCAGTGGATGGTGGAGGGTGTGTCAGTGGATGGTGGAGGGTGTGTCAGTGGATGGTGGAGGGTGTGTCAGTGGATGGTGGAGGGTGTGTCAGTGGATGGTGGAGGGTGTGTCAGTGGATGGTGGAGGGTGTGTCAGTGGATGGTGGAGGGTGTGTCAGTGGGTGGTGGAGGGTGTGTCAGTGGATGGTGGAGGGTGTGTCAGTGGATGGCGGAGGGTGTGTCAGTGGATGGTGGAGGGTGTGTCAGTGGATGGTGGAGGGTGTGTCAGTCCATGGTGGTGCTTGTATTATCATTAAACACCTTTAACTTGATAACAAAAACCTGTCTTTCATAAATAAATCAATATTTAAATGATATATACTGTATGAATGAGGTAGATCCCCTCCACTTGGTCCAATGAAAAGTAGCTCGCCTGCAGAAAAAGTGTGGCCACTCCTGCATTAAATGAACAAGGAAGTCACTACTACTACTACTACTACTACTACTACTACTACTACTACTACTACTACTACTACTAGTAATACAAAAAAATAAACGTTGCCACCGTAGATATGGTCGCCACACCTTAAAAATGAGTGTTTTTACGTCAAAATAAATGAAAGTTATTTCATATATATTTGGGAAAGTTAATCAAAAACAGATCCACTTCCACTGGTGACTGTCTTTAAGGCGGACATGAGTGACGTAGCTCGCCCAAAAAAGACAAAAAAGTTGCATTCAGGTCGCATTGTGTTTAGACCGAAGTCACATTGGAAAAGATCAGATTCCAAGATGTGGTCTGAATTTGATGCCAAAATATCCGATTTCATGCACTTTGGAGCGTTTAGACTGGCGAGAAATACCTGACCTGTGACAGTTGAGGGCAAACAAATCAGATTTGGTGTGCAGTGTACACTACCGTTCAAAAGTTTGGGGTCTCCCAAACAATTTTGTGGAATAGCCTTAATTTCTAAGAACAGGAATAGACTGTCGAGTTTCAGATGAAAGTTCTCTTTTTCTGGCCATTTTGAGCGTTTCATTGACCCCACAAATGTGATGCTCCAGAAACTCAATCTGCTCAAAGGAAGGTCAGTTTTGTAGCTTCTGTAACGAGCTAAAGTGTTTTCAGATGTGTGAACATGATTGCACAAGGGTTTTCTAATCATCAATTAGCCTTCTGAGCCAATGAGCAAACACATTGTACCATTAGAACACTGGAGTGATAGTTGCTGGAAATGGGCCTCTATACACCTATGTAGATATTGCACCAAAAAGCAGACATGTGCATCTAGAATAGTCATTTACCACATTAGCAATGTATAGAGTGTATTTCTTTCAAGTTAAGACTAGTTTAAAGTTATCTTCATTGAAAAGTACAGTGCTTTTCCTTCAAAAATAAGGACATTTCCATGTGACCCCAAACTTTTGAACGGTAGTGTAAATGATGATGAAAAAGACAAACCTGCATGCTGGAATCGTAGCGTATGCTGCTTCCGTCTCCCAGGAGAGACACAAACATCTGAGAGCTTTCTGTGGCTGACGCGTTGACCATTCGAGAGCTTGTCAGCTGTCCTGAAAGGACGCCATTGTCCGCGTCTTCATCCTCCTCTTCAATTTGTCCCTCCATCCTTATTTCCTGACCAGGCTCGGTTTTCACAGGCTCCATAAGTCCCGAGCTGACCCTCCCGGGAGAGCCAGTGTTCTGATCCAAAGACGAGGATGGATCGACGTCGTTTGTGGGAGCGGGCGAGGAGGAAGAGTGTGTCAGGTCCTCTGAATCCTGGCTGTCGGGAAGCTTGGGGTTGAGGATGGGCGAGATGAGAGGCGGGGAGCCCCAGCTACGGAACCTGGACCTGGGCTTGGATCGGGCGCATTGCTGGAGGTCCGGGTGGATGCGGAGCTGGTGTGGAGAACAGCTACGGATGGGAGAGCAGCCCTCCACAAACGGACTCTTGGCGCAGGAGGCCGTGTCCATGTCCACGGTCACGCCGTGTGGCGTTAAATTGCGCAGTTGTTTCCACTCGGCTGAGGAAGATTTCCAAAATAAATAAAAAAATCAGATTGATAATGTCAACACTCATATCACAACACATTTGGTTTATTTACTTCACTGCAGACCACCAGACGTCGATTTCAGGGGCAGAGTTCATGGGACAGGTCCATATTTTCTTGTATTTCTTCATTTTAAATAAGTTTGTCCAATAATGATACTTAAATGGTCAAAAGATACAGTATTATATAACTAATACATTTGAATTAGTAATAGGGATGCATGTACATTTCAGATGGATAACTATTAGGGGTGTAACGGTACGTGTATTTGTATTGAACTGTTTCGGTTCGGTTCGGTTCGGTTCGGAGGTGTACCGAATGAGTTTCCACACGGACATATTAAGTAGCGTAGCGCACGTTGTGTAAACAATGCACACCGAGGCACAACACACGGCATGCTAGCAAGGACCGGGCTAGGACAACATGTAAAAGCCAGAGCTGGAAGACCCTCCTGCCTCGTTAGGATCTCCCGTTTGGGAACACTTCGGCTGCGCGATACAACAATGGAGGACGGAGGTTTGCCGACATTGTTCAGCAGCTGCTTCTGACAACACGTCAAACATGCTAACCCATTTGAAGCGTCACCACCGCATTCAAGCAGCCTCTCCTCGGCGAGTCAGGCAGGGCTAAAGCAATACTAAATGTTTTTATAGCAGCAGATTTAAGACCATATTGCATTAAAAACTAGATTTTGAGCCACTTCTATGGTGGAAGAACAATGAGCCCATATATCCTCTTACTGACAAGTTAGCCAGGCTGGGGGGGGGGAAGAAAAGATAATCTGAGGCTGAGTTGACTTGAAACTGTTTTTATATGTAGAAGAAAAGTTTTGTCATTTTATTTAATCTGAGCAACAACTTGAGGCAGTTTAATGTTGATTAACGTGGACCCCGACTTAAACAAGTTGAAAAACGTATTGGGGTGTTACCATTTAGTGGTCAATTGTACGGAATATGTACTGTACTGTGCAATCTACTAATAAAAGTCTCAATCAATCAAAAAAAGCACTTTATATGTAGAAAGGTTTTGTTAAAGGCCTACTGAAATGATTTTTTAAAATTTAAACGGGAATAGCAGATCCATTCTATGTGTCATACTTGATCATTTCGCTATATTGCCATATTTTTGCTGAAAGGATTTAGTAGAGAAAATCGACGATAAAGTTCGCAACTTTTGCTCGCTGATAAAAAAAGCCTTGCCTGTACGGAATTAGCGTGACGTCACAGGAGCTAGTATTCCTCACAATTCCCCGTTGTTTACAATGGAGCGAGAGATTCGGAGCGACAAAGCGACGATTACCCCATTAATTTGAGCGAGGATGAAAGATTCGTAGATGAGGAACGTTACAGTGAAGGACTGGAGAGGCAGTGATGGACGTATTTTTTTCACTCTGACCGTAACTTAGGTACAAGCTGGCTCATTGGATTCCACACTCTCTCCTTTTTCTATTGTGGATCACGGATTTGTATTTTAAACCACCTGGGATACTATATCCTCTTGAAAATGAGAGTCGAGAACGCGAAATGGACATTTAAAGTGACTTTTATCTCCACGACAATACATCGGTGACACACTCAGCTACTGAGCTAGCGTGATAGCATCGTTCTCAAATGAAGATAGAAACAAAAGAAATAAACCCCTGACTGGAAGGATAGACAGAAGACCAACAATAATACTATTAAACCATGTACATGTAACTACACGGTTAAAAATTCTCAGCCTGGTAAGGCTTAACAATGCTGTTGCTAACGACGCTAAGGCTAATTTAGCAACTTAGCAACCGGACCTCACAGAACTATGCTAAAAACATTAGCGCTCCACCTACGCCAGCCAGCCCTCATCTTCCCATCAACACCCGTGCTCACCTGCGTTCCAGCGATCGACGGCGCGACGAAGGACTTCACCCGTGGGTTTGGCGGCAAGCATCGGCTAGGCGTCTTCTAAGTAAGTAGTCCTTGTTGTGATCCCACCTACAACGTTCTTCTTTGCAGCCTCCATTGTTCATTAAACAAATTGCAAAAGATTCACCAACACAGATGTCCAGAATACTGTGGAATTTTGTCGAAGAAAACAAGAGGTTTTTATATCGGGTCAGATGGGGTCCAACCACTTCCGTGGATTTTGTGACGTCACGCGCATAAATCATATCCAAAGGAGTTTTTCAACCGGAAGTGTGGCGGGAATTTTAAAATGTCACTTTATAAGTTAACCCGGCCGTATTGGCATGTGTTGCAATGTTAAGATTTCATCATTGATATATAAACTATCAGACTGCGTGGTCGCTAGTAGTGGCTTTCAGTAGGCCTTTAAGAAACCATTCTGAGTCTTATCTTATTTAGTTTTTATTTGATATATGTTGACCACATGAACCCTGGCAATGGACCCTGTGTGTACATGTATGTTATGCCATTGTTTACACATTTGGTAAATAAATAACCAAAAAATGTATATTTTGTAGTTTTCTTACTGTACCGAAAATGAACCGAACTGTGACCTCTAAACCGAGGTACCTACCGAACCGAAATTTTTGTGTACCGTTACACCCTTAATAACTATTAATAATCATCCAATGAGGTAAGATGACCTGTGCCGGGCTGTAGGTGGGTTAGGGTGAGCAAATCAAGTGCTCCTTTTCACCTTCATACTATGCTTTTAAGGGCCTGTTGTAAACTTCCCCTGAGCTCAATGTAAACAAAAGCATGGCGTCGATCGTGTGGGACTTGGCAACTGTTCCAGAGAAGGACATTTTGTGTGCTAATTGCACCAAAAGTTCTTCCAAACATCCCAACAAACACAAGGGGAAAAAAGGATGTCGAACTTCAACACATCAAACCTTATCAGCCACCTGAAACGCCAGCATTGCTACGACGGTGTTTTGGAAGCCGAAGAAGACGTCTGCTGCTTAAGAATCTGCCTCGAAGCCAGCTGCGAAGAACGGTGTGCACAAACTACACTTAAATCTAAATTTGAAAAAATAAGAGCTCTGAATAAGTTTATCTGTTTTTGGTCTTGAGAAGCAAAAATGTATCCGTATTGGTAATGACTTGAAGCAAAAAAAAAACTTCAGCTTTACAGATGTCATGCCTGCTGTGTATTGTAGTAAAGACATCCATCACAACTAAGAGTGTTTATAAGTCATAATAAACTGGTGAATATTAGAGATGTCCGATAATATTGGACTGCCGATATTATCGGCCGATAAATGCTTTAAAATCTAATATCGGAAATGATCGGTATCGGTTTCAAAAAGTAAAATGTATGACTTTTTAAAACGCCGCTGTGTACACGGACGTAGGGAGAAGTACAGAGCGCCATAAACCTTATTTGCGTGTCAGCCCAATCACATAACGTCTACGGCTTTTCACACACACAAGTGAATGCAAGGCTTACTTGGTCAACAGCCATACAGGTCACACTGATGGTGACCGCATAAACAACTTTAACACTGTGAACCCACACCAAACAAGAATGACAAACACATTTCGGGAGAACATCCGCACCGTAACACAACATAAACACAACAGAACAAATACCCAGAACCCCTTGCAGCACTAACTCTTCCGGGACGCTACAATATACACCCCCTGCTACCTCCTACCCCCCACCTCAACCCTGCCCACGCACAGGCAAATATTGGAAGAAATACAATATTCATTGTCTTCCTTTTATGGTTAATAGCAGCGCCATTGCTCAGTGGATTCAGACGAGTCAGCAGCCTGATCGGTTCCAAAATAGTCCGCGTAAAGGTTCAACATTGGAACACAAAATCTGAGAGGAGTTGTAGTTTTGAGTTAATGAATACAAGTCCAAAAGCATACCTGAACCTTTGGGCGTATGTGCAAGAATAGGCGAAATGGTGGGGGAGCCCATGCTGGCAGGGGACGACCTGTCAGGGAACATAGGGCTGGCCAAGCTGCCCAGGCTGCAGTCCCGAAAGCGGCCATGCTGGATGGGACTGGAGGAGAACTGAGCCTACAGAGCAGTGCAAAAAGTACAATTAACCTTTGTGTAATGTTCATATTGTTGTTACTCAGCCAGCATTTGTGGGTCTGATGGACCCGTTGCATTTTGTGGCTTTTAATGCCTCACAATCAAACACTTTTATGTTAAAACAGTGAACAGATGTTTACCTTATCCCAATAAACATCTGTTCAGTATTTTAACATACAAGTGTTTGATTGTGAGGCATTAAAAGCCACAAAATGCAACGGGTCCATCAGACCCACAAACGCTGGCTGAGTAACAACAATATGAACGTTGCACGGAAAATTTCTCTGCCAATTTCTGCATCCCACAGGGATTCTTATTTTGTGTTTCTGCACCTGCGGTTCCCACACAGGGTTGCAACATTGTTTGTCAACACTGTCTGCTCTCATTTTCTCGCACATTTGACCCTCTGATGTTCTGTGTACCTACACTCTGTCCTCCTCCTGTCTAGGCCTGCTCTCTGTGTGTGTGTGTGTGTGTGTGTGTGTGTGTGTGTGTGTGTGTGTGTTGGTGCGTGTGGTACACAGAACATCAATTTCCACACTTCTATTAGCCCCGGGTCCAGTGGACCCAGACATCATATATGTACCGTATTTCCTTGAATTGGCGCAGGGAATATAGTATTCGCACGTCTAGAATTACTGCCGGGTCAAACTCGTTTCTCAAAATAATTAACGCATGCTTGGCCTTATCGCCGGTTCATTATTGACGCCGGATCAAATTCGTTTCGCAAAATATTAATTTTATTATCGCATGTCTATAATTTTCGCCGGGTCAAACTCGTTTCGCAAAATATTTAGCATATGTCTAGAACTTCCACCGGGTCAAATTCGTTACGTCACAAGTGACGCTTTACCTGTCCTCCTTTTCAAAATGGAGGAAGCTGCTTTCAGTAGTTTACAATCGCACAAAGGAAAAAAGATAAAGAGCTATTCAGTAGGATTTAAGGTCCAAGCTATTGAATACCGGTACAGTATGCTAAAAAGAACAGTAAGCAGCTATGTTTTATTAATATACCGTAGCTGCGTGTGTCAAATACTGTATGAGTCATCAAATGACTCCCGCCTCCTGGTGGTAGAGGGCGCTGCCGCGCTAGTGATCCTTCTTGCGACTTCCGGTACTGCAGAAGAAGTGAACACACGCAGCCTCTGCCTGAACTTTTAACAAGGAGGATTACATACCGGTATCTAAAATAAAACAGTTTTCTAAACTGGACTTTCAATGGAAGCAGGAGGTAATAATTAAAGGAATATCTCCATCGAGACAGAGAGACTTTTAAAACTGAAGAAAGAAAATAATGAAGACTTCTATAAACAAGTTATCGATGCTTTTGGTCAGAAGGAGCTGCAAATGGACTCCATTTATAAGTACAGGTAAGACCATAATAACGTTTTTTTTATTAAATGTGCTTTTCATGATGGTATGCTTACATCACACTCAAAGCGCACGCCTAAATTTACCGGATTCCTTTTGGTAAACGCCGGAGTGAGAAGAGGTTTTAAAATAATTACCGCATGCACGGCCATCCCGCCGGTTTCCGGTAAACGCCGGAGTGACAGGAGGTTTTAAATTAATTAGCGCCCCTGCGGCTATTCAAGGAAATACGGTATGTACCGTATTTTTCGGACTATAAGTCGCAGTTTTTTTCATAGTTTGGCCGGGGGTGCGACTTATACGCAGGAGCGACTTATGTGTGAAATGATTAACACATTAGCGTAAAATATCCAATAATATTATTGATCTCATTCACGTAAGAGACAAAACGTATAAGATTTCATGGGATTTAGCGATTAGGAGTGACAGATTGTTTGGTAAACGTATAGCATGTTCTATATGTTATAGTTATTTGAATGACTCTTACCATAATATGTTACGTTAACATACCAGTTGGTTATTTATGCCTCATATAACGTACACTTGTTCAGCCTGTTGTTCACTATTCTTTAGACATTTTAAATAGAGATGTCCGATAATATCGTTTTTTTTATTATCGGTATCGTTTTTTAAAATTTTTATTAAATCAACATAAAAAACACAAGATACACTTACAATTAGTGCACCAACCCAAAAAACCTCCCTCCCCCATTTACACTCATTCACACAAAAGGGTTGTTTCTTTCTGTTATTAATATTCTGCTTCCTACATTATATATCAATATATATCAATAGTCTGCACGGGATACAGTCCGTAAGCACACATGATTGTGCGTGCTGCTGCTCCACTAATAGTACTAACCTTTAACAGTTAAATTGACTAATTTTAATTCATTACTAGTTTCTATGTAACTGTTTTTATATTGTTTCACTTTCTTTTTTATCCAAGAATGTTTTTAATTTATTTATCTTATATTATCTATCTTATTATCTTTTATTTTATAAATTTTTAAAAAAAGGACCTTATCTTCACCACACCTGGTTGTCCAAATTAGGCATAATAATGTGTTAATTCCACGACTGTAAATATCGGTATCGGTTGATATCGGTATCGGTAATTAAAGAGTTGGACAATATCGGAATATCGGATATCGGCAAAAAGACATTATCGGACATCCCTAATTTTAAATTGCCTTTCAAATGTCTATTCTTGGTGTTGGCTTTTATCAAATAAATTTCCCCCAAAAATGCGACTTATACTCCAGTGCGACTTATATATGTTTTTTTCCTTTTTATTATGCATTTTCAGCCGGTGCGACTTATACTCCGGAGCGACTTACTTACTCTGAAAAATACGGTAATAGAAATGTGTAGGGGGGGTGTATGGTGTGTGCTCATTAAATATGTATTCAGATATATGTTCTTCACAGAAAATGAGCCAAAGTCAGTGAGTCTCAGTTTGAAAAATTAATTAATTGTATCATTTTTCTTTTAACAAAAAATGAAAACGGGTCCCACAGAACCGAACACCACACAAGGGTGAGTGTTATGAGTATGAGTGTTATAAATAAAATAAAAAACAACATATTTGTTTCAACTTACTGTAGAGGGCGTTGAGGCTGTTACATTGCAAGACAACGGGGAGGCAAAGCTGGACGAAGCGGCTCCTTTAAAGTCTTGTGCGGCGTCCTCATGTTGCTTCAACGGCAGCCTCACTTCCTGGGTGAGACCTCGGTCCGGGGTCGGCGGACTGGAGCCGTCGGAGCTGCTGAAAGCGCCTTGACCATCCAGGAAGAGCTTGCGTCTTAAGGAGGAGGAGCTGAGGCTCTCCTGGACAGCGTCGCACGCCACTTCCTCGTTGCGGTAGTACTCCCCTGAGAGAGGAACATGGTGAGATGATGGCGGAAACCTGGGGCCGTACTTATCAAGCTTCTTAGAGTGCCATTTTACACTTAAGTCCTGAGAATTTGCGAAATTTAGTCCTACTCTCAAACTTAAGAATAAAAGCTTTTTATCAACGTTCTTAAGTCTAAGAATCACTCCTACTCTCCACGATATTTAAGAGACCTTCAGAGGTGTCTTAAGTGGTTAGGAGTTGCCAGCAGGGGATGGCACTGAGGCGAGAGAGACGTGCGCGAACGTTCAGGGAACGGAACAATGTTTTTTTTTTTTTTTTATGACGAGCAGCTGATCAAACGGTATCGTTTAGACAGAGCGGATATTATTTTTGTCACAGATTTAATACTTTTCGATTCCTTGTTGATTTCTACATGTGTCTGCAGTGGGCTAGTATATATAGAGCCACCCACACCAGTTTCAAATTAGTTGCCTAATTAATGAATTGGAAAGAAAATGTTATGACAGTAGCGTATGTGTGTGGCCGTGAGGTGAGTGACGTCAGTGAGTGTGTGGGCGACAGAAGAGAGGGAGCGGTAGCGTGAGTGCCGGCGGGGACTAGTTTGTTTTGTATTATTTTGTAGTTTATTGTCAAAATATACACTCCCATTGTCCACTTAAATATTTCCAAGATATTTCTTTATTCTTAGACAACGGATTCCCTTCCGTGATTGGTCATTTCTATGGACACAGAAATGACGTCACCTAAAATTCCGTTTACGGCACATAGTAATGTCGTAATTCAGCTCTGAGTGTGACACTTAAGATTCAGTCCTACACTTCGCTGAAAGTGTGAGTAAGACGCTTGATAACTAACTTTTAAGTGCAGCTTTCAGCGAAGAATTTATTTACTCTTAAGTCAACTCTTAGCAGACTTCTTAGGAGTAATTCTAAGAAGCTTGATAAGTACGGCCTCTGGTCGTTACAGGCGTACCTAGAAGACGCTCCAAATCAAGGGCCAGAGGTAGCGAGAGGGTTGTCTGACAGGAAACTGCAACAGGATGAGAAACGGTTACTTGGGAAAGGAAGAAAACACGGAAATAGAAGTACTGACCCGAGTGTTTTTCTGGCTCCTCTGTTATCATCGGAGACAGAGGACCTGAGGGCCACAAAATGTTTGTGACGCCAGCAAAGCATACGTTTCATGACGAGAATCTCAAGAAGCAATAAGGGGCTCACTTTTCTTATACATGAGAGGGACTTTCCGGGTCTCTGTTACGGACCAGGGGGAGGGCACGATGGCTCCTTTGGTAAAGAACTGAATGGGACAGAATAAACAGAGGAAGACATTTCTCAATAAATTGTGTGTGAACGTTTAAAAGTTAAGGCGGGAAATGTAGCATTTGGGGGGGGGGTGAAGTTTTTCAGGGTGTATAACTTTAAAGAGGAACTGCACTTTTTTTTGGGAATTCAATATTAAAGACATGACAATGTTTTTTTAATATATTAAATAAATTCAATCAAAAGTCCACTTACAATGGAGCCCTCCCCCCCACCACATCCCACCTCCCCGGATTGTAAATAATCTAATATGTATACTTGTTCTTATGCTTTCTGAGCTCACTATGTTCACCGCTCGCTGTACATATCCTACCAAGTCAGTCCTACACTGTTACAATGTCCATTTCTCAGATGATATAATTGTTGATGGCTGAAGTAGGCTCATAGCAACCCAACCTAACCCCCTCCACATCCCACCCCCCGGATTGTAAATAATGTAAATAATTCAATGTATATACCGTATTTCCTTGAATTGCCGCCGGGAATATAGTATGCGCATGCCTAGAATTACTGCCGGGTCAAACTCGTTTCGCAAAATAATTAGCGCATGCTTGGCATTACCGCCGCCTTAGGATCAACGCCGGATCAAACTCGTTTCGCAAAATACTATTTTTATTAGCGCATGTCTAGAATTTTCGCCGGGTCAAACTCGTTTCGCAAAATAATTACCATATGCCTAGAACTTCTGCCGGGTCAAACTCGTCACGTCACGAGTGACACTTCCCCTGTCATCATTTTCAAAATGGAGGAGGCTGATTTCAATCATTTGAAATCGCATAAAGGGAAGAAGATTAAGAGCTATTCAGTAGGATTTAAGGTCCAAGCTATTGAATATGCTAAAAAGAACAGTAAGCAGCTATGTT
The DNA here is from genome assembly GCF_033978785.1 of Entelurus aequoreus. Classification (NCBI taxonomy): domain Eukaryota; kingdom Metazoa; phylum Chordata; class Actinopteri; order Syngnathiformes; family Syngnathidae; genus Entelurus; species Entelurus aequoreus. The sequence goes on from NC_084739.1 coordinate 71,276,936, forward strand.
TTATTAATATACCGTAGCTGCGTGTGTCAAATATGAGTCATTAAATGACTCCCGCCTCCTGGTGGTAGAGGGCGGTAGTGATCCTTCTTGCGACTACCGGTACTGCAGAAGAAGACAACAAGCAGCAAGAGTGACAGCGATCGTTTGCTTGCACTTTTAACATGGAGGATTACATATCTAAAATAAAACAGTTTTCTAAACTGGACTTTCAATCGAAGCAGGAGGTAATAATTAAAGGAAGATCTCCATCGAGACAGAGAGACTTTTAAAACTGAAGAAAGATAAGGAAGACTTCTATAAACAAGTTATCGATGCTTTTGATCAGAAGCAGCTGCGCATGGACTCATTTATAAGTAAAGGTAAGACCATAATAATGTTTTTTTTATTAAATGTGCTTTTCATGATGGTATCCTTACATCACTCAAATGTATAAGCGCAGGCCTAAATTTACCCCACGCCTTTTGGTAAGCGCCGGAGTGAGAAGAGGTTTTAAAGTAATTAGCGCATGCTTGCCTATCCCGCATGCCTTTGGTAAGCGCAGGAGTGAGAAGAGGTTTTAAATTAATTAGCGCCCCGGCGGCTATTCAAGGAAATACGGTACTCTGATGATTAACTTGTGTGATGACTGTATTATGCTGATAGTATATATTTATACCATGAATTGATTTAAGTGGACCCCGACTTAAACAAGTTGAAAAACTTATTCGGGTGTTACCATTTAGTGGTCAATTCCAGTGTTGCCCACACATTCATTTATTTGTGGCGGCCCGCCACGAAAGAATTACGTCCGCCACAAATTAAAAAAAAATAAAAAATATATATATATATATATATTTTTGTCCTGTCCAGCTTCTCAGGCAAATCATATAGTTGATGTAGATGCCCATATCGGCTGTTCAGATTTACTTTACAAAAGAGAAGTGTAGGATACTTCTCTTGTTGCCTTATTTGTATTTGACCACTACTGTTTTCTGTTTATTTGTTACTGACTGTGGCAGGACACCTCTGCCTCTGTTTCACTTTATGTTGCTGGTAAATAATATGGTTGTAGTGTAGGCTAAAGTTAAATTATTTAGTATGCACTAATTAAAGGGGCAGAGCTTTAAGAGACATTTTAGCTTTTATATTTTTATAAGATATATTTTTTGTAAGAACCACAATTAATAAATATATTTCAGTGAATAACTTATTGTTCAAATCTGTATATAAATATGTACATAAAGTGTTGTAATTATATTGTAAAATGGATGGATGGATGGACGTTTAAAACAAAATTGTTATTATTAATTAGTAAGTAAACATTTTTTGAGCCTTTTTAGAGAAAATCATATCATTGTAGTAAATTATGCAAATTACTCGATGATGTCATGGTGACCACGCCCCCACCGCCACAGGTATCTTGGCAGTTTATGGGAAACACTGAATTGTACGGAATATGTACTGTGCAATCTACTAATAAAAGTTTCAATCAATCAATACGGGAGCCATTAAATTCTGCCTATAAAGCCCTTAAAAAAACATCCAAACACCTCCATTAATGTTGTATATACATGATGTAAGTATATACGTAATGTAGTAACATTCACAATAACATTTAATTTTTTATTTTTTTTAAGCATATTAATTAAAAATTAATATTAAGTAGTAATAATAATATGTAAGAAATCAAAACGTTTGATTTTTTCTTTCTTCATCACCGATTATTACTCACTGCAGACTTTATGAGAGCCAACAAACATAACAAATCATCACTTACTGTACAATGTCCGCTGTCATGAGGATGCCGACTGCTTGGATGTTCATATATTCTCATTTAGATGAAGAATGACTTATTATCCTCACGAGAAAACAAGCTAAGGAGGGCAAGGGGACCAAGCTCTTTTCGTGTCGCTCTTGCCAGTTTCAAGTCCTAAATGGCTATCAAGGTGTCCCAACTTGTCGGATTATATCCTCAGCCATCTACTTTCCGGGTGAGAGGCATGATTTATGATCTACAATAGACTTACAGGGAGCAAGGAAGCAAGGAAGCAGCAGACCACTCAATGATGTCAACATGGGGACACAGGAAATGATCACGTCGCCGTTATAAATAGTTTCTCTATGTTAATGCTTATAATAACATTACTAATACTTGTTATTATTCAAATCACAAAATGTAAATGGAGTATTGTTGGCGCTTTTTGGATGGTTATTTATTGGCTTTTATGGGCGGAATAGGAGGACCTACCATTGGCTCTGCTACAAGCAGACTTTTTTTTACGTTTATTTAACATTTAGAATGCATTTTTAAAAATCCATCCGTCTTCATGTCTTTCATAATAATTGGGAACGATAGGCAGCATTTCTAAAACAAGTGCAGTTCTCCTTTAATGAGTTGAATATTTTGACATTGGAATAGTTTGACAAATGTGAGGAATGTGGAACTTGTCATTTCTGGGTTTTTTTTTAATAGAAAATGTGTCAAAGAAAATGTGGAACTGTGGAAAATTGGGACTTTTTGGAGGGTCAAAACCAAATGACTGAAGAGTGTCGGAGCTACCTTGGCCAACAGTGAAAAACACACAGCAACGTCCCAAAGCTTCAAACAGAGAAATGAACCAAAACCCAAACACCATTAAAAATACACTGGTAAAATAATATAATCATATTAACACTGCAAAATCAAAAGCAAATGCAAAATATGAATGCTGCAAATGTCTACAACCCACACAAACTGTATGAGAGAAATGCTTTAAGTTCACTAAACATAACAGAAGTTTGTTAGGTTACCAGGGGAGACAGATCTTTAGAGTAGGAATGTCAAAACTAACAAGTTAACTCCTGTGATTAACCACAAAAATGATCACATCAATGATATATACATGCAAAATAAATATGAATCTATTTTGACTGAACATGCTCCTTTAACCTTAACTGCTGATAGTTACCTCAAAGGCGGCACGGATTGTCAGTGATCAGGTCAATGTATATGTTCATTTTCACTCTGAAATACACCTTTACTGGACTTTAGATTTAGACTTAGACTTCCTTTTTATTGTCAAATTTGAACTTTACAGTACAGATAAGAACGAAATGTCATTGCATGAGCTCATGGTAGTGCAGGATAAAAGAGTAATAAGGCGCAGATATAAATAAATAGATTACTGTACAGATAAATATATTGCACTTTTGCATATGCATCCACGTTTATGGATGTATGTTACATTGTCTTTATATTCCAGACAGTTAATCCATTTTTGGGGGGAATTGAGGGGATTATTAAGATGCGTTCAAGAGTCTTATGGCCCGAGGGAAGAAGCTGTTACAGAACCTGGAGGTTCTGCTATGGAGGTTAGATAAAACGGTTTCCAGGTTTTAAGCAAATAAATGACGCGCAGGCAAAGGAAAACACGTACAAAAATGTTCCAGGATGACATTCTGACAATAAAATTGCATTTGTTTCCAAATATTGTTGTATTTTTTTTTTAAAGGGATCATATTAAGATTTTTTTCTACACTTAAAAGACTTCCTTGTGGTCTACAATACATGTAATGGTGGTTCTGAGGGCTATATGTTGCATGGATTTTCTATTACACACCGTTTTCAAGCTGCTTTCTGACCGTCTCTTCAGGAGGTGCCATTTTGTGGGAGGTCTTACTTACGTGCCTCCACTACACCAGCCTCCTCTCCCCGTCAGCCATGTTGTAGTTTCCATATTGACTCTACTGACGGATATAAATTCTAACTAAATGCTAATTTTTATTACAAATGGCAACAGCAAAGGATGCATGTGCATGTACGAGCCAGTCTGCCCCACAACAAGTAGATAGCGGGAAAAATAAGGGGCTTATTGACAACAATCACAATGGCGTTAAATGTATACCATATATTAGGGGTGTAACGGTACGTGTATTTGTATTGAACCGTTTCGGTACGGGGGTTCCGGTTCGGTTCGGAGGTGTACCGAACGAGTTTCCACACGGACATATTAAGTAGCGTAACGCACGTTGTGTAAACAATGCACACTGAGGCACAACACACGGCATGCTAGCAGCTAACGGGCTAGGATAGACTGACCATACGTCCTCTTTTCACCGGACATGTCCTCTTTTGCGGAGTTTCTTAAATGCCTCAAATGTCCGGCATTTTGAGTTAGGGTTGCGTGTATTTTCAATGTGCGTTAAGAAGGGGTTAAAAACAAAACAAACAGCAGCATTGGTGAGGGAGGGGCAGAGACAGAGAGAGAGAGAGAGTTATGATAAACGCGCATGCGTCGCCAGGCTCTGCTTTTTATCCATAGATTTATCACATTTAAAGGCCTACTGAAACCCACTACTACCGACCACGCAGTCTGATAGTTTATATATCAATGATGAAATCTTAACATTATAACACATGCCAATACGGCCGGGTTAACTTATAAAGTGACATTTTAAATTTGCCGCTAAACTTCCGGTTCGAAACGCCTCTGAGGATGACGTATGCGTGTGACGTAGCCCGACGAACACGGGTATGCCTTCCACATTGAAGCCGTTACGAAAAAGCTCTGTTTTCATTTCATAATTCCACAGTATTCTGGACATCTGTGTTCGTGAATCTGTTTCAATCATGTTCATTGCATTATGGAGAAGGAAGCCGAGCAAGCAAAGAAGAAAGTTGTCGGTGCGAAATGGACGTATTTTTCGAACGTAGTCAGCCACAACAGTACACAGCCGGCGCTTCTTTGTTTACATTCCCGAAAGATGCAGTCAAGATGGAAGAACTCGGATAACAGAGACTCTAAACAGGAGGACTTTTGATTTGGATACACAGACGCCTGTAGAGAACTGGGACAACACAGACTCTTACCAGGATTACTTTGATTTGGATGACAAAGACGCAGACGTGCTACTGTGAGTATGCAGCTTTGGCTTTTTTTTGCGTATGTACGTAACTTTTTTTTAAATATATAAGCTTTATGAACCTTGGGTTAGGTGAACGGTCTTTTGGGCTGAGTGATTGTGTGTGTTGATCATGTGTTTGAATTGTATTGGCGTGTTCTATGGAGCTAGGAGCTAGCAGAGGAGCTAGGAGCTAGCATAACACGTACCGTACCGTACGTGCGCGTCACGTACGGTACTTTTTAAAAATATATAAGCTTTATGAACCTTGGGTTAGGTGAACGGTCTTTTGGGCTGAGTGATTGTGTGTGTTGATCGGGTGTTTGAATTGTATTGGCGTGTTCTATGGAGCTAGGAGCTAGCAGAGGAGCTAGGAGCTAGCATAACAAACACGCAGGTGTTATTATGCAGGATTAATTTGTGGCATATTAAATATAAGCCTGGTTGTGTTGTGGCTAATAGAGTATATATATGTCTTGTGTTTATTTACTGTTGTAGTCATTCCCAGCTGAATATCAGGTACCGTGAGTATGCAGCCTTGGCTGCTAAACATTCGATAACTTGACCGTATGTGCGCGTCACGTACGTAACTTTTTAAAAATATATAAGCTTTATGAACCTTGGGTTAGGTAAACGGTCTTTTGGGCTGAGTGATTGTGTGTGTTGATCAGGTGTTTGAATGGTATTGGCGTGTTCTATGGAGCTAGGAGCTAGCAGAGGAGCTAGGAGCTAGCATAACAAACACGCAGGTGTTTTTATGCAGGATTAATTTGTGGCATATTAAATATAAGCCTGGTTGTGTTGTGGCTAATAGAGTATATATATGTCTTGTGTTTATTTACTGTTGTAGTCATTCCCAGCTGAATATCAGGTCACCCCCGGCTCTCACAGCATCTTCCCTATCTGAATAGCTTCAACTCCCCACTAGTCCTTCACTTGCACTTTACTCATCCACAAATCTTTCATCCTCGCTCAAATTAATGGGGAAATTGTCGCTTTCTCGGTCCGAATCTCTCTCACTTCATGCGGCCATCATTGTAAACAATAGGGAACTTTGCGTATATGTTCAACTGACTACGTCACGCTACTTCCGGTAGGTGCAAGCCTTTTTTTTATCAGATACCAAAAGTTGCAATCTTTATCGTCGTTGTTCTATACTAAATCCTTTCAGCAAAAATATGGCAATATCGCGAAATGATCAAGTATGACACATAGAATAGATCTGCTATCCCCGTTTAAATAAAAAAAATTCATTTCAGTAGGCCTTTAATGTTTTATTATCTATAGCAGGGGTGTCAAAAGTGTGCCCCGGAGGCCATTTGCGGCCCACAGCTAATGTTTTAAAGGCCCACGGCACATTCTAAAAATACTATTCAAATAAACAAAAACATAACAAAAGTGAAATACAAATGCTTGAATGTAATTTAGAAAAAGTTGCAATGTTGACTAATAAAACAAAGCTGTTTTTTTTTCTTTCAACTGTCATTGCTCAAAACATAATATTGAATCAAAATCAATGTTATTATGAATTATTGACCTATCCAAGGTTCCCATTACTTCACATCAAATATTACACTAAGAAAAATATTTTTGGTGGAAGATTTTGCAAATTTGGTAAATAAATAACCCAAAAATGTATATTTTGTTGTTTTCTTACTGTACCGAAAATGAACCGAACCGTGACCTCTAAACCGAGGTATGTACCGAACCGAAATTTTTGTGAAACGTTACACCCCTACCATATATGGATAATCCACTCACGTCACTGATGTAGAAAAACGTCACAGGACAGAGCAAATTCCAAACAGTTTGTTTAGAGGAAGTATGAAGGAAGGCAAGATTGTTTTATAAATATCTCCGCAATGCCTCCAATGTTTGATTTCAAATTTTCGGGACTTATGCAGATCCCAAAAACAGGTACCAGTAGGGAACCAAAACACCTACTCAGTGGCCTAGTTGTTAGAGTGTCCGCCCTGAGATGGGTAGGTTGTGAGTTCAAACCCCGGCCAAGTCATACCAAAGACTATAACAATGGGAGCCATTACCTCCCTGCTTGGCACTCAGCTTTAAGGGTTGGAATTGGGGGTTAAATCCCCCCAAAATGATTCCCGGGCGCGGCCACCGCTGCTGCCCACTGCTCCCTTCACCTCCCAGGGGGTGAACAAGGGTGATGGGTCAAATGCAGAGAATAATTTCACCACACCTAGTGTGTGTGTGACTATCATTGCTACTTTGACTTTAACACATTTACAGAAATGTTTAATAATGTGTGATGTCCCTCTTTTAAATACATTTCAACTTATGGTGTTTGTTTGAGATCCTTTGCACCTCGCTGCCCGTTTGCCCTGCCAGCCAACATATGGAGCAATCACAAAACTAAAACTAATAAATGTTTGCCCACTATATGTTGTGTTAGGTTTGCGTGACAACATACCTGTTCTATAGCATTCTGACGCTTTTCTTCAATGTCGGAGTCCGCCCTTTCAAAATGTAGGGGAAACAATCACATTATTACCCTACTAATTGAATGGATTGCTTGAAGTTTCAACAGTTTCAACATGGCACATCACATTTTCCATTTCTCTTTACAACATGCTCGAAAAGGAGTGGAAAGAAGCTACGCTTATTTAATCCTCCCCCTTTTCCACTTCATAGCAGTTTCTTACACATATATGTTCACTTCCTGCTTTCAAATTGTAGCACAGTAATGTCAATGTTTTCCAAACACCACAGTTCTCTTTATAAATAGTTAAGTCAGCTACGACTCACATAAAGAGATGAATCATATTATATTATTATACTTAATTCACCTCAGGTTTGAGTTGGAGTTTATTTGGAACATGCATGCATACAACATGATACATCACACATGCATGCATACAACATGATACATCACACATGCATGCATGCAACATGATACATCACACATGCATGCATACAACATGATACATCACACATGCATGCATACAACATGATACATCACACATGCATGCATACAACATGATACATCACACATGCATGCATACAACATGATACATCACACATGCATGCATACAACATGATGCATCACAATGTCCAGTTCCTCTATTCAACATGTTGGAAAAGGAGTAGGAAGAAGCAGAGCTTATTTAATCCTACCCCTTTTCTTCTACATAACAGTTGCTAAAACTTTTGTTCACTTCCTGTTCTCAATTTATTCACAATACACTCCATAAGTAATAACAATAAAATATAAATAAAATAATACATAATAATTGGTGAAGTAAGTTATATTTCATATGGTGAGATGAGTAAGATTATCTAGAAATTGAATGGATGGATGAAATAAATTCACAATGTTTATCTTCTTCTTTGTACTTTGTAAACACTTTAAATTTGAAGAGTTTCTGGAAGTGGATCATATTAGTACTTTGTTTGATTGCTTTGCTTAATCCATTCCATCATTTAACTCCACATACTGATATAGTGAAGGTTTTAAGTGTTGTACGTGCGTACAAATGTTTTAAATGACATTTTTCTCTAAGATGATATTTCTCCTCTTTAGTTGAGAAGAATTGTTGTACATTCTTGGCTAGCAGGTTATAGTTTGCTTTGTGTATAATTGTAGCTGTTTGCTAATTCACTATGTGGTGGAATTTCAGTATTTTCGATTCAATGAATACAGGGTTTGTATGTTCTCTATATCCAACATGATGTATTATTATAACTGATCTTTTTTGTATCACCGTTAATGAATGAAGTGTACTTTTGTACTTATTTCCCCATATTTCAAGATGAGGTTTCAAGACAACATCCACTTTTGGGCTGAAAGGATTAAGATTATTTCCGGTACCTTGTCTGGCTGAGGTAAAAGGATTGTCTCTGGATTTCTTCTGGGTCAATGTCCACTGGGAACAGACTGGCCAGTTCCTCAACATTCCAGGTAAACTTGGGGGGAGTCTGAGATGAGAGTGCATACATTAGTGATTCCCAGAGCCCAAAAAAAGTCTGCGGGCTATAGAGCGTTTTCTATTGGGGCTCCAGTACTCTGGAATGTTCTAGCAGAAACAGTTAAAGATGCTACCTCAGTAGAAGCATTTAAGTCCCATCTTAAAACTCATTTGTATACTCTAGCCTTTAAATAGACCTCCTTTTAGACCAGTTGATCTGCCGTTTCTTTTCTGTCCTGCCCCCCCTCTCCTTCGGATGAAGCGCTAGCTGTCCAGGGTCGGGACCCAGGGTGGACCACTCATCTGTGCATCAGTTGGGGACATCTCTGCTCTGCTAACCTGTCTCCACTCAAGATGATCTCCTGCTGGCCTCACTATGGACTGGACTCTCACTATTATGTTAGATCCACTATGGACTGGACTCTCACTATTATGTTAAATCCACTATGGACTGGACTCTCACTATTATGTTAGATCCACTATGGACTGGACTCACACCATTATGTTAGATCCACTATGGACTGGACTCTCACTATTATGTTAGATCCACTATGGACCGGACTCTCACTATTATGTTAGATCCACTATGGACTGGACTCTCACTATTATGTTAGATCCACTATGGACTGGACTCTCACTATTATGTTAGATCCAATATGGACTGGACTCTCACTATTATGTTAGATCCACTATGGACTGGACTCTCACACTATTATGTTAGATCCACTATGGACTGGACTCTCACACTATTATGTTTGATCCACTATGGACTAGACACTCTCACTATTATGTTAGATCCACTATGGACTGGACTCTCACACTATTATGTTAGATCCACTATGGACTGGACTCTCACTATTATGTTAGATCCACTATGGACTAGACACTCTCACTATTATGTTAGATCCACTATGGACTAGACACTCTCACTATTATGTTAGATCCACTATGGACTGGACTCTCTCACTATTATGTTAGATCCACTATGGACTGGACTCTCACACTATTATGTTAGATCCACTATGGACTGGACTCTCTCACTATTATGTTAGATCCACTATGGACTGGACTCTCACACTATTATGTTAGATCCACTATGGACTAGACTCTCACAATATTATGTTAGATCCACTATGGACTGGACTCTCACTATTATGTTAGATCCACTATGGACTAGACACTCTCACTATTATGTTAGATCCACTATGGACTGGACTCTCTCACTATTATGTTACATCCACTATGGACTGGACTCTCTCACTATTATGTTAGATCCACTATGGACTGGACTCTCACACTATTATGTTGAATCCACTATGGACTGGACTCCCACACTATTATGTTAGATCCACTATGGACTGGACTCTCACACTATTATGTTAGATCCACTATGGACTGGACTCTCACACTATTATGTTAGATCCACTATGGACTGGACTCTCTCACTATTATGTTACATCCACTATGGACTGGACTCCCACACTATTATGTTAGATCCACTATGGACTGGACTCTCACACTATTATGTTAGATCCACTATGGACTGGACTGTCTCACTATTATGTTAGATCCACTATGGACTGGACTCTCACACTATTATGTTAGATCCACTATGGACTAGACTCTCACAATATTATGTTAGATCCACTATTATGTTAGACCCTTTGAGACACTCGTGATTTAGGGCTATACAAGTCAACTTTGATTGATAGATTGAGCTCTGGACTTGAACACATTTTATAAGACTGTGTGATGGAGTGTGTGTGAACTCACAGCTCTGGACTTGAACACAGATGGACTTTATAAGAGTTTGTGTGGACTCACAGCTCTGGACTTGAACACAGATGGACTTTATAAGAGTGTGTGTGAACTCACAGCTCTGGACTTGAACACAGATGGACTTTATAAGAGTGTGTGTGAACTCACAGCTCTGGACTTGAACACAGATGGGCTTTATAAGAGTGTGTGTGAACTCACAGCTCTGGACTTGAACACAGATGGACTTTATAAGAGTGTGTGTGAACTCACAGCTCTGGACTTGAACACAGATGGACTTTATAAGAGTGTGTGTGAACTCACAGCTCTGGACTTGAACACAGATGGACTTTATAAGAGTGTGTGTGAACTCACAGCTCTGGACTTGAACACAGATGGACTTTATAAGAGTGTGTGTGAACTCACAGCTCTGGACTTGAACACAGATGGACTTTATAAGAGTGTGTGTGAACTCACAGCTCTGGACTTGAACACAGATGGACTCGGCACCAGAGTTTCCTGGAGGTGGCGGTAGTCATTGGGACTTTCAAAGGGGTTTCGCACCGAAGACCTCCCTGGAGTAATATGTATGTCCGTGTGGTCGCCCATCTCTTGACACACAACAAGATATGATCAACACGTGACAATAAAGTGCATACACCAGCTATTTCTAATGGCTGCCAAGTCACACTTTGCCATTTTAACCATCGACTAATCAATGGATTCCACCTTCCTTTAGATACGCTTTTTTCCCCCCTCCAAAACCAATGTATGCATTAACATATGACGTATTTGGTACTTACAACATAGAATAGTCGAGTATGTTGATCCCAGAACGGACAAAAACGAGGAATAAAGAAAAAAGACCGAAGTTCGGCGTCTGTTTCTGTGGACGTTTATTTCAATTTTACCCTCGCGACCCCTGCAGCCAATAGAAACATTTCCGGAAGTTCATGCCAACCAATGACGGCCTGAGATCGTCACTTCCGCTTCCGGTGTCACTATTGACGCTAGCACTAACTCTAAGCTGCGTGTTTGTTTGTTTTCACGCAATATATTCATTACTTATGTACACTTAGCAGAGAACATGTTAACATCGGGGTTAATTTGTTGACACAATATCGTGTGGGAGCGTGAATGTTAGCTAACACCAGCATCATGGCAAGCGCTGCTAATGCTAATGCTAAGCTAAACGCAGTGCGGGAGACTATGGACGGTAATGTCTTATTTTCATTTAATGTTGCCTGCTTTATTGTTGTTCTATTGTAACATTCACGCCGGCATCCTCCACTAGTGTTACTGGAGATCTCCAAGCTGCTCAACACCGGCCTGGACATGGAGTCTCTGTCCATCTGTGTCAGGCTGTGTGAGCAGGGCATCAACCCCGAGGCTCTGTCGGCCGTCATCAAGGAGCTGAGGAAAGCCTCGGACACCCTGAAGGTACACAAACTATAGACATCTTAGAAGTAGACGCAGCATTGGCTGCTGTGACGCGAGAAATTGGGCCGCCATCTTGAAGTGGTGATGAGCCGGCGAGCAGCCTAAACGGACAGTTGACAGGTAGAAAACAAAGATGGTGTTCAAGTTTGGAAATATTGACCATTTTTTGATTATTCAAAGTTGGACAACGTCCATGGGAATTGATGGGAAATTAATGAGGAATTACAATAGGGGTGTAACGGTACACAAAAATGTTGGTTCAGTACGTACCTCGGTTTAGAGGTCACGGTTCGGTTAATTTTCGGTACAGTAAGAAAACAACAAAATAATCATTTTTGGTTTATTTATTTACCAAATTTGTAAAAAATGGCATAACATACATATACACACAGGGTCCATTGCCAGGGTTAATGTGGTCAACATATATAAAATAAAAACTAAATAATAGGGGTGTGGGAAAAAATCGATTCGAATTTGAATCGCGATTCAGAATCGATTCTCTTTTTTTTTTTTAAATCGATTTTTTTTTAAAATGTATTTTTTATTTATTTTTAATTAATCAATCCAACAAAACCATACACAGCAATACCATAACAATGCAATCCAATTCCAAAACAAAGCCGACCCAGCAACACTCAGAAGTGCAATAAACAGAGCAATTGAGAGGAGACACAAACACCACACAGAACAAACCAAAAGTAGTGAAACAAAAATGAATATTATTAACAACAGTATCAATATTAGTTACAATTTCAACATAGCAGTGATTAAAAATCCCTCATTGACATTATCATTAGACATTTAAAAAAAAACAAAAAAAACAATAGCGTCACAGTGGCTTACACTTGCATCGTATTTCATAAGCTTGACAACACGCTGTGTCCAATATTTTCACAATGATAAAATAAGTTATATTTGTGGTTAATTTAATAGTTAAAACAAATATACATTATTGCAATCAGTTGATAAAACATTGTCCTTTACAATTATAAAAGCTTTTTACAAAAATCTACTACCGTATTTCCCGCACCATAAGGCGCCCCGTGTTATTAGCCGCACATTCAATGAATGGCATATTTCAAAACTTTGTTTACCTATTAGCCGCCCCGTGCTATTAGCCGCACCTACGCTACGCTAAAGGGAATGTCAACAAAACAGTCAGATAGGTCAGTCAAGCTTTAATAATATATTACAAACCAGCGTTCTAACAACTCTGTTCACTCCCAAAATGTAATGTGCAAATGTGCAATCACAAAAATAGTAACACTCAAAATAGTGCAGAGCAATAGCAACATCAATAACTCAACGTTGCTCATACGTTAGTGTCACACAACACACAAAATAAACATTTAAAGCTCACTTTCTGAAGTTATTACTCATCCACAAATCCATCGAATTATTCTTCTTCGGTGTGCTTCACTTGTTTTTTGACACCATCTGTGATGTGGGCGCGCATGCAGTCGTAGATCAACAGGGATGGAGCTGCGTGAAAAAAGTCACCCGGTGTCTTCGCTCATCTTTTCTTCATCCATCCATCCCTTCGAGTTAGCTTTTATGATGACGCCGGCTGGAAAGTTCTCTTTTGGCAAGGTCTTCCTTTTGAATATCACCATGGGTGGAAGTTTCTGGCCGTTAGCATGGCAAGCTAGAACCACGGTGAAGACGACTTCTCATTCCCTGTGGTGCGAATATTCACCGTATGTGCTCCCGTTGTATCCACAGTGCGGTTCACATGAATATCAAAAGTCAGTGGAACCTTGTACGCGTGTCTCTTAGTAGGAGACATTTTGTGGTCTTTACAGAAACACACAAATGAAATGAAACGTAATATCCGCGCGCTTCTTCTTTTACGGGGGCGGGTGCGGGTGCGGTTGCTTACAGTAGAAGAAGAAGCGCTTCCTCTTCTACGGGGAAAAAAGATGGCGGCTGTTTACCGTAGTTGCGAGACCTAAACTTTATGAAAATACATATTAATATTAATCCATATATAAGGCGCACCGGGTTATTAGCCGCACTGTCAGCTTTTGAGAAAAATTGTGGTTTTTAGGTGCGGCTTATGGTGCGGAAAATACGGTACTCTGCTTGCATGTCAGCAGACTGGGGTAGATCCTGCTGAAATCTACGTATTGAATGCATAGAGAATCCTTTTGAATCGGGCAAAAATCGTTTTTGAATCGAGAATCGTGTTGAATTGGGGGAAAAAAATCGATTTGGAATCGAATCGTGACCCCAAGAATCGATTTGGAATCGAATCGTGACCCCAAGGATCGATATTGAATCGAATCGTAGGACAGCCAAAGATTCACAGCCCTAATGTTTACGTTCAAACATACAGTAATTCCTCTTATAGTGTGTTTAAGGGCAGCAAGGCAGAGTTGTTAACCGTGACGTCATCACAAGTCTCCGTTTGTGCCGTGTACACGCCTACGCTAAGCGGAGAGTTTTGCATCTCTACACTTTGGCCAGCGTTTGTAAAAGTCTGCGTTTTTAAGGACAAAAGTGTGCGTCTGTGTGTGGACAAGAGGCCTAAATGCAGAGATAAGTATGCCTTTATTAAGTATCCGTGTTTGTGTGGACGTGGCCTAAGGCTGTTGGAACCATTCAAATCGCAAAAAGGATAAAAGTTTCTTGAGAGGAAATCAAGAAGGATGAAAAAGTACATGATTTTATGAAACAATGACGGCAAAAGTGGCTCTGGAATATAGCAGAGTGGAAGAACGCACTTTAAAGATTTCTTTGACATACTTTTAACGTTTAGTATTTCCCATTTAGGTGTTATCTTGATATTATTTGTACGTTATCTTGTTTCGGAGTTCTTAAAACACATTTTTGCCACCAGTGTTTCGTAAAGCAACAACTTGGCGAGTCTAAATAAAAGAAAGCAAATGTGAGCTAAATCTGAAAGAGTTAAGCCTTTGCCAAAGACTACAATCACAAATGAATCTTTCAGCACATACACAATGTTGACATCTATAGTTATATTTTGATAAACAATCATAAATGAATCTTTCAGCACGTACACAATGTTGACATCTATAGTTATATTTTGATAAACAATCATAAATGAATCTTTCAGCACGTACACAATGTTGACATCTATAGTTATATTTTGATAAACAATCATAAATGAATCTTTCAGCACGTACACAATGTTGACATCTATAGTTATATTTTGATAAACAATCATAAATTAATCTTTTAGCACATACACAATGTTGACATCTATAGTTATATTTTGATAAAGACGGAGAAAACCACGCATACTCGTAACGACGTGTGCGACAACAACAAAGCAACATGGCCATGCAGTTAAGTGAACTGTGATCATTTCTCCCTTTTCTGTCACAAGCAGCCATGTCTTCAGTGGTTTCTCCAAGTTGTCTTTATGAGTGGTTAACTTAATGGGAAAATGTAAAAAACAGTGAATCAATGCTAGCGAGTGTTACTCGCAGATAGTTAGCACATACGTCGACATGTCTGGGAACGTAACACAGATAATCTTTGAGATAACTCAACAAATCTTTTTTTTTTAAATTAACATGTATGCCTGTATTCCATTGCATAGTTAGTTTTTTTCTGGCAATCTGCCTTTAGTGGTAAGATCTAGGCCCCTTGTGTACTCTGATAATTTGCACGCTGTTTGCTGCCATGTTGGTTTGGTTGACCAATGCTTTGTTCACTTCAAAAGTCATGTGACTGAATACAACTCATATTTTTGGGCTACTATTGCATAAGGGTGTAACGGTACACACAAATTTCGGTTCGGTACGTAGAGGTCACGGTTCGGTTCATTTTCGGTACAGTATGAAACCAACAAAATACAAATTTGTTGGTTATTTATTTACCAAATTTGTAAACAATGGCTTTATCCTTTTAACATTGGGAACACTATAATAATTCTGCCCAAAAATAGAAATAGCTCTGTGTGTTCCAATTCAATTATTTAGTGTCTCTGGATTCTTGTTTAAATCTCAGCTCAGATAATACAGTTCTTGGAGAAAGGTTTTGGAGAGTAAAGCAGTACAGTCCATGTGCTGCGGTTAAGGGTGAAAATGTGTAGAGGGTCGGCTGGAGAGCCTCCTACCAGCCCAGACAGAACAGGTGGTGGGGTTCCTGGCTGGAATGTCCCAAGAACGATCCTTGGACTAGATGCTTTTTTTCCTCAGCTCGCCATCATAAAGAGAAGCCTGGCCTGTGTAAGAACCAGGACCATCCTTATAAATCAATGTGTACACAAATCAAATATCTTCATTAAATAACACTAATTGCATTATAAAGTATTCAGAACAGGTTCTAGTTTTTTCCTCAATATTGTACAATATAAATCAACATACATGTCAGAATCACAATAAAATAACCATTAGCAGCATAAATATGACCTATACAATTCGGTCAGTGCACTAAACGTGCTTATTATCAAACACATTCAAAAGTACATTCCAATACACAATAGTTATCATGGGTTCAAGTCATAGACCTTGTATATGGACCATTGAGAAATATGCCACAAAGACTGTTGCAATGAAACAATGGAAGAAAGACTAATATATTTTCATAAACATGGACTCACCAACTCCGCATCTACAGTCACACACAGCTTAATGACAAAAAATCTGGCGCTGGTAGTCGGCTCTATAAAGTTAACAAATAGGCATTTAGTTTAGAATCCCGTCAGGACAATATTTCAGGTGAAAACGAGAATAAAAACCTACCTCGAGCAGAAATACAATCTGTCTCCCATTATGTCCTGTCTACTGGCCACTTCCTTCTACCGGCTTATAAGCACAGCTGATTGGACCGTGGCGGTCACGTGACTAGGGAGAGTGCGTAATAGATAGCAAGAGCCTAACAGTCTCCGTAAAAGTATGTATTTGTGCATTGGTTACACAACGTGCGGTACGCCGCTTATGTCTGTCCATGCAGTGCGCTACTTAATATGTTCGTGTGGAAACTCGTTCGTTACACCTCCGAACCGAACTGAACCCCCCGTACCGAAACGGTTCAATTCAAATACACGTACCGTTACACTCTTACTATTGCATGTGTTTATCCTCCAATACTTACACTGCAATGTATAACTAACTGTAATGAATTGGATAGAAGGGCAAGTAGCACAGTCATGCTTGAAAGTTGTTATTTTGTGTTTCAGGCTGCTGAAAACTGCACAAACTAAAAGTGAGGCCATTCGTTTGGACTGGAACACACGTGTGTGTTGTACCTGCACTATGGACGCTCCGGTCTGTTGTCTTCATGACATCCTGTCCTCTCTCTGTCCCCCTCCATCCTTGCCTTAAACTAACGGGGGACACCTGCCATCTATGATAGTATATTTTTATTTTATTCACAAAGTGTCGTTTGCTTTTGTTACCTCCGCGTAAACATGCATTGTTTGAGAGTCAAACCTGAAAAGTGGAAATGAAAGCTCCCGTCAGCAGCCACTAGGGGGTGCTGTGGCTTACAATAGAACGTGCGTGTGACCGTTCAACTTCAAAATGTGCAACTTCCCAATGCAACGCTCACAATGTAATCCTGGAATGAAACATTTCACAGTGCAATGCCCTGCATGAAGAAGTACTCCGTGGCAACTGCAGTCTTTATATTGCATGACGTGTCAATGAACAACTGCAGGAACACATTAAAAAGATGTGGAAGTTCTTAGCGGATCAAAAAGTCCTTTTTCCAACACATTGGAATGACACCATCCATTATTCTATGTCTGTTATGTTTTGGTTATTGTTTGCGAGGAAAACAACATGGCAGACATATTTTGCTACGTTTTTAAGGCCGACCCCCAAAAAATGTTGATTTTTTTGTTGTGGTGGGGGTATCATTTTAGCTAGCAAACAATGTTAAAATATAAAAATAGTTTTCTGTACGAAAAGATGACGCATGATCCTATATTATGCATTATAGTTGGTTAGAACGTTATTCTCAAACTGTGTTACCGGCTCCATCTAGTGGTACGCCAAAGAATCACTTCATTAAATACTCAAACACGGTGTTACTGTTCAAACTGTGTAAAGTGTTGCAGTGGTCAAAATGATGAAATATACTTGTTAAATAAAACCTCTGCCTTGCTTTTAATGAATACTTAGGCCTACTATGCTACTCTATGTTAATGGTGGTGCCTTTAAAATAAAGGAAAAACACTATTTTGAAACTGGAGTGAGTAGAAAGCGCCACCAAAAAAAAAAACATCCAGCTAATCAGTTTTTAGAGGAGGTCCCAACTGACTGTAGGGTATTACGTTCTTCAAGGGGGTCTCACTTTGGAAGTCCAAGTGCTCCATTGTGCTAAAAGTTACCAGGATGTTTTCATCGTCGTAGTTTGAATGATTTACAATAAATAAAATCATAACACTTCATAGGAAAAAAAAATAATTAAAAAAATATACCATACAATATGTTGGTGCCATTTTTTTTTTTTTACCAGAAGACAACCATTTAACCAATAAAAATGAACTTTAACTCAAAACCTGACAATAATGTCTGGTTTATTGTTTAATAGTATATATAATAATGATTTAATTAGTAAGTTTACTTACTAATTAAATCAAGAATGTTTGTGTAGATTTATTGTAATGCTGGCAAATGGTTACATTTCTTAATCACACTTTAGAATTTAGATTAATCATGATAACTATTTACTACTTGTAATGCATTCATTTCTTTAACAGGGACAGCACAATGAAACATTGCTACCTATAGATAACAAATGACAAAGTACATAAGACTTCTAGCCACAGACTAATTTGCAACTCTGGTCCCTGGTTAAGCTTTTAAAGAAAAGTTGATAGAAGTGAAAAACACATTAAAAAAGATTAAGACAAGTACAAAATAAAAATAATTGGCCCTATCTGTCCATACTACACCCAGTTCTAGTGCTCACACTTCTCATTTTCCTTAAGCCCCTTTTTCAGTTTTGTGGAGAAAAGTTTAATGTCCGACTGTGACTTTAACTTGCTTGCATAATTTAGGTTGATTTAAAAATATATATATTTTGGACACAACTGCACTTTTATTGTCGGAATGCCATACAGGAACATTTTTTAGAAGGGTTTCATTAATCGCATGTGTTAACTTATTTTTGACAGCCATAGTTTTTTGTAAACAAAAGAAATTTAACAAAATCCAGTAAAAAAACAAAACATTAAACGGACGACACATGGAAATTCAATTTATATGATTGCTTGAGGAAAATGAGTATTTGTTGCCAATGGAGCACACAAACTACTACTCCTGAGATCCTCTACTTGTGTGGGTAAAAGGCAGCTGTCCATTTTCCTCACCACCATGGGCAAGACCAAAGAGCTGTCCAAGAACCTTATGGACAAGATTGTAGACCATCACAAGACTGAAACAACATGGATTTTTGGTGAGAACGACAACAATTGGCGCAATAACTCTGAAATAATGCAATAATTCACTTTGTGTGGTGAAGAATGGTTGTTAGACAGCGGAGGATCAAATATGTACACCACCCGTGATTGGTCCAGGACTCCATGTTTAGATTTTTTTAAGGACAAGGCAAGTGTTGCCTTAAAGGAGGGCTCATATTTTGGGGCACCAAGACAAACATTTTCCTTTCACAGCAGGGGCTCCAAATATATATACCGTATTTCCTTGAATAGCCGCAGGGGCGCTAATTAATTCAAAACCTCTTCTCACTCCTGCGTTTACCAAAAGCATGTGGGATTGGCAAGCATGCGTTAATTATTTTAAAACCTCTTCTCACTCCGGCGCTTACCTTATCATGAAAAGCACATTTAATTAAAAAAAACGTTATTATGGTCTTACCTTTAGGTATAAATGAGTCCATGCGCAGCTCCTGTAGAAGTCTTCCTTATCTTTCTTCAGTTTTAAAAGTCTCTCTGTCTCGATGGAGATCTTCCTTTAAGTATTACCTCCTGCTTCGATTGAAAGTCCAGTTTAGAAAACGGTTTTATTTTAGATATGTAATCCTCCATGGTAAAAGTGCAAGCAAACAATGGCTCCTCACTCTTGCTGCCTGTTGTCTTCTTCTGCAGCACCGGTCTTCTGCAGTACCAGCAGTCGCAAGAAGGATCACTAGCGCCCTCTACCACCAGGAGGAGGAAGTCATTTAATGACTCATATTTGACCCGGCGGAAGTGCCAAGCATGCGCTAATTATTTTGCGAAACGAGTTTGACCCGGCTGTAATTCTAGGCAGGCGAATACTATATTCCCGGCGGCAATTCAAGGAAATACGATATATATATATATATATATATATATATATATATATATATATATATATATATATATATATATATATATATATATATATATAATGTATATATTTATATATTTATATATATATATATATATATATATATATATATATATATATATATATATATATATATATAAATGTATATATTTATATATATATATAAATGTATATATTTATATATATAAATAAATATATATTTATATATAAATACATACAAATATATAAATATATATAAGTATATATATATATATATATATATATATATATATATTAAAATATATGTATATATTAATATATATAACTATTTTCTTCATTCTTAATATCCACTTGTCAGCTTTTTGTCATTTAATGATGCCTTTATCTATTTTTACATTTTGATAGAGGGAGTTTTTTAAATTTATTTAAGTTATGTACATTCATATGTAGATGTAGATGATGTATCGGGACAGATCCATTAAGAGTTTGAGCAAAAATATGTCATATAGGAATTAACTATACACATTAACAAAATGATACGTCACATGAATGTTTTTTGAAGTAATACCTTTGTGACATGAATAAAACCACAAGTAATGTAAAAAAAACAACCTTGTGTTTACTTTTTGATATTAAAATAAAACACAAAGCAGTTTGGCTAATGAAGATGAAGTGCAATAAACAGGCTTTGTTCTTCTCTTGGTTTACTACAACAGTTTGGCCAACACAAATAAAAAGGAGTGACACCTCTCACATCGAATACATTTGAGCTAGTATTGATGTTGTTTGAACACGGATACAGTTTGCAGTTAAATAAAGGAGGAGTGAACAAAGTAAAGACTTTATAAACAAGTTGTGACAACGTTCACGACACATCACCTGCTGCAATACATTAAATAGTTTTCTCCTTTGCTGTATACTTTTAGTGTGAGGACAAGTGTCTCCAATATTGTCCACACCGGTCTCCATCTAAACACAGTGAAGTGAAGTGAATTATATTTGTATAGCGCTTTTCTCTAGTGACTCAAAGCGCTTTACACAGTGAAACCCAATATCTAAGTTACATTTAAACCAGTGTGGGTGACACTGGGAGCAGGTGGGTAAAGTGTCTTGCCCAAGGACACAACGGCAGTGACTAGGATGGCGAAAGCGGGAATCGAACCTGGAACCCTCAAGTTGCTGGCACGGCCGCTCTACCAACCGAGCTATGCCACAGCAGTGTCTCTTTAACGCACAGCGGGAAGCGAGGGAAAATGAAACCTCTAAAGGCTTAGTTGACAGCACCCTTTAGCACTTATTTCCAAAATTGTGTACACTACTGAATTGGGGTCTTATGGCCGCTTATGTGGACACTTATACTGCCATCTGGTGGTGTCAGAAGAGTATAACATACAATGGAATTTGGAAAAAAACAGTGTAAAAATAAGAATTAGCATGTCACTAAACATGAAGTACTCGTTTGTTACTTATGGACTAAGTACATCATATAAAAAGATAATTCTTAGTTTTGTTTCTATATAGGGTCTAAAAAGCCCACATAGCAAAGAGAAATAAAAAAAGTATGTTAACAAACAGCTTGGGCCTTAAAGAGGTTTTAATTAAACCAAGTGCTTGACTCCATTTACTCCGAGGGGAAATCTCCGCAGCAAAGTCCGTGTAGTTAGTCTGCCATGATTATCAAGCCAAACACCGCTAGTGCGCATACGCCTGACTTCCTGTTGCCTAAAATACATTACAGGCCTACAGAAAGCCACTACTACTGACCACGCAGTCTGATAGTTTATATATCAATGATGAAATCTTAACATTGCAACACATGCCAATACGGCCGGGTTAACTTATAAAGTGACATTTAAAATTTCCCGGGAAATATCCGGTTGAAACGTCGCGGTATGATGACGTATGCGCATGACGAAGTCAGTTTAACGGAAGTTATGGTACCCCGTAGAATCCTATACAAAAAGCTCTGTTTTCATTTCATAATTCCACAGTATTCTGGACATCTTTTGCAATTTGTTTAATGAACAATGAAGGCTGCAAAGAAGACAGTTGTAGGTGGGATCGGTGTATTAGCAGCGGACTACAGCAACACAACCAGGAGGACTTTGTTGGAGAGCAGACGCGCTAGCCGCCGACCTCACCTTGACTTCCTACGTCTCCGGGCCGCCAAACGCATCGGGTGAAGTCCTTCGTCCTTCCGCCGATCGCTGGAACGCAGGTGAGCACGGGTGTTGATGAGCAGATGAGGGCTGGCTGGCGTAGGTGGAGAGCTACTGTTTTTAGCATAGCTCTGTGCGGTCCGGTTGCTAAGTTAGCTTCAATGGCGTCGTTAGCACAGCATTGTTAACCTTCGCCAGCCTGGAAAGCATTAACCGTGTAGTTACATGTCCACGGTTTAATAGTATTGTTGATTTTCTATCTATCCTTCCAGTCAGGGGTTTATTTTTTTGTTTCTATATGCAGTTAAAGCACGATGCTATCACGTTAGCTCGTAGCTAAAGCGTTTCGCCGATGTATTGTCGTGGAGATAAAAGGCACTGAATGTCCATTTTGCGTTCTCGACTCTCATTTTCAAGAGGATATAGTATCCCAGGTGGTTTAAAATACAAATCCGTGATCCACAATAGAAAAAGGAGAGAGTGTGGAATCTAATGAGCCAGCTTGTACCTAAGTTACGGTCAGAGCGGAAAAAAAAATGTATTTCACTGCATTCTAGTCCGTCACTCTAACGTTCCTCATCTACGAATCTTTCATCCTCGCTCAAATTAATGGGGTAATGTTCCGAATCGCTCTAGCTGCGTTGAAAACAATAGGAAAATATGAGGGAGTGAACAACTGACAACGTCACGCTACTTCCGGTAGGGGCAAGAGTTTTTTTATCAGAGACCAAAAGTTGCGAACTTTATCGACGTTCTCTACTAAATCCTTTCAGCAAAAATATGGCAATATCGCAAAATGATCAAGTATGACACAGAATGGATCTGCTATCCCCGTTTGAATAAAAAAAAATCATTTCAGTAGGCCTTTAACCTTCGCCAGGCTGGAAAGCATTAACCGTGTATTTACATGTCCACGGTTTAATAGTATTGTTGATTTTCTATCTATCCTTCCAGTCAGGGGTTTATTTTTTTGTTTCTATATGCAGTTAAAGCACGATGCTATCACGTTAGCTCGTAGCTAAAGCGTTTCGCCGATGTATTGTCGTGGAGATAAAAGGCACTGAATGTCCATTTCGCGTTCTCGACTCTCATTTTCAAGAGGATATAGTATCCCAGGTGGTTTAAAATACAAATCCGTGATCCACAATAGAAAAAGGAGAGAGTGTGGAATCCAATGAGCCAGCTTGTACCTAAGTTACGGTCAGAGCGAAAAAAGATACGTCCATCACTGCCTCTCAAGTCCTTCACTGTAACGTTCCTCATCTACGAATCTTTCATCCTCGCTCAAATTAATGGGGTAATCATCACTTTCTCGGTCCGAATCTCTTTCGCTCCATTGTAAACAATGGGGAATTGTGAGGAATACTAGCTCCTGTGACGTCACGCTACTTCCGTACTTTTTTATCAGCGAGCAAAAGTTGCGAACTTTATCGTCGATTTTCTCTACTAAATCCTTTCAGCAAAAATATGGCAATATCGCGAAATGATCAAGTATGACACATAGAATGGATCTGCTATTCCCGTTTAAATAAAAAAAAAATCATTTCAGTAGGCCTTTAAAGAGGTTTTAATTAAACCAAGTGCTTGACTCCATTTACTCCGAGGGGAAATCTCCGCAGCAAAGTCCGTGTAGTTAGTCTGCCATGATTATCAAGCCAAACACCGCTAGTGCGCATGCGCCTGACTTCCTGTTGCCTAAAATGCATTAATAAATGACAGTTTTTCGGTAATTAAAAAATGAGACGGTATTACTAACCGTATCATTATACCGTTTATTGTTACAACCCTCGTCCATTAACAAGTAAAAAGTCAAGGGCGGTCACGGCATGTTCTTGCCGCAGATGTTGCTCCATTTTTTAGGGCATTATGGGAAATGACGAGTGCGGTCGCGGCTTTTGCCGCAGTTGCCCGGGTTAAATCCGAGCCCTGCTGGTCCTGTATTAAAACAAGTCATCCAGATAAATGGTGAGCTAGATCAACCTTACAGCACGTATCCAAGCCCCGTGTTTTGTTTTCTCTGCTGCCTCTGCAAAATAGCTCTATTCATCTTCCAGAGAAAATGCTGAAAGCACACAACTTTCCTCTACAGGCCAATATGGAGGCTAGAAGCAACCTCTGTTTCTCCGTGTGGGGGTTGGGGGGGGGCAAGTTTATTTGCTACCGCTGCTTTTAAGATGTCTACAAATGAGAATCCCACCGCCGCCGCCCCTTTAAGCCATCTGACAATAAGGCCTCAGCCCTCAGAGGAAGTCGGCGTGCGAGTGTCGGCGTAAGCATTTCTGTCTTTGACAGACAGGTCGGTCGGTCGGTCGGTCGGTCGGTCGGTCGGTCGGTCGGGAACATCGGCAGCGCTCCTTTTTCATGTCTTAACACACTTATCCTCAATAGCGCCGTCCTGTCGGACCGCTATGAGGGAGGCATACAGATGCGGCATCACGTGACAGTCCCCCCCCCCCTAAAGAAAAAACAAGTAACCCTCCACACGTACTAATGGAGGGAAGTAGGTCCACACCGTGAGTCTTTTTCCACTCACAAAGGGAAATAAGTTGCTTGATTGGCGAGTGTGGGCGTGGGAGTCAGGATGTGTTTGATGTCTTCCTCCAGACACTTTGATCTCCCCCCGTAAAACAAAAATATTCCCAAATCCCACAGTCCTGACTGGGAGACCGAGCGTCCATATGCATAAACATCTAAAAGACATCTAGGGCGCTGGTCAGGTCACATGACTGCGTCGACTTCAAGCAGGCCCTCGCACTTCTGAAGGTGTTTATGTTCGTACATCTGATTAATTCAACCCAGTAAATGAGGGCGTTCTCATTTAGAGCCGTAATGGCGGCGCCGTAATGGTCCTGGTGTGGGAAATGGAAGGTACAAGAAATAATTAGACTGATTAGTGGTTCCTTGTTTAGAAGGAAAGATGCGGTGTTGATGCTCAAACGTGCGGTCTTGGAAAAACAACCACTGTTTGTGCTCAACTTCTATAGACAAGGTTGACCACTTTATTATAATAATATCAATAACAGCCTTTGTATGTTGTTGTTTTGCTGATACTGAAGTCCACTTTCTTGCTCATTATCAGCCAATAAAGAGCAAGCCGCGCCTCATTAATTCCTGCTCTTCATACACCAGTCTGAACTTTTCACGTTTTTGCTCTTGTGAATAATGTTACTTTTACTAATAACCATTGGCGTTGTTAGGCCTATTTTAGGGGGGCTCAAGCCCCCCTAAAATGTTCTTAAGCCCCCCTAAATAATTTGGTGTTTTAAAAAAAAAAAAAGTTAGAAATTTTTTTTTTGCAAATACATGCCGACATATTCATTATAAAGTGGCCCGAATATGAGTTAAAATAAATAATCATATAACCTGTCGTTATTCACTCAGTTTCCCCTCACTTATAGCGTGAGGTAGAGAGCCCCTTTAGTGCGTCGGTATCCAATCCATTCCACTTGTTCATATAGAAAATGCCGACATCACTCAAAATCCAGTCCGCATTTTCTCTGCGACCTTGCTTGCGGTCCTGCAGGTGTACGGAGCACATTAGCACACAGCACTGCAGAACAACAACCTTGTGTCTGCAATTGTAAATAATTTAGTTTTTAAGTTTTGTGTTTCTTGTAGAATCTATAAAAAGTAATATACATTAGCCTATTGTTAAAATAATGAAAACAACATCATTAAATATATTTGTTTTATTGTATTGTTACATTAATAGCTGTTGTATTATTATAGGATGGCTTGTTAAACATTTCATAGGATTTTCAGAGGGTGGAAAAACCAAGACATTTAATATAAAATGTAAAATGAATAAATACATAAAAAGAAAAGAAAAGAAAAAAATGGTTAAAAGTCGTCGTCCCGGGGAGCATTTAATTTCGTCCCGTGCATTTTTTTACCGTCCCCGGGACGACGTTAATCTCAAGCCCTGGAAGTTACATTTTATTGTTTGCATTATTTGTTTCAGCATTGCACTTTGAAGATGGTCCCTCAGCTCTTTGACAGCTTTGGCTCTTTTTCAGATCAGCAGACGGACTCTTAAGTCTTTCTTATTTACAGTATATATAAAAGTTTCTCATTACTATTCAGACTTAATTTAATTTCCTTAACGGCTTGCCATAATATACTGTATATATATATATATAACTATATTATAAACAAGCCAAATTATCCCGATATTACTTTAATTCAAGTAATTAAGTAATATTTCCAGGGCTTGAATTATGTGCCCAAAATGTGATCTGTGCAACTTCAAAATATTTGGGAACAAACAATTATTGTATTATGAGCTAAAGTGGTGGCATTAGCATCTATGTTGTGATTGAATAACATAGAAGCTAATGCCACCACTTTCATTGTGTTTCAGTGTATCTTGACGGATCATGCAAGTCATTGTTTCTTGTTGATGCTATAAACAAAATGTCACTCTGCAAACCCATGTTTGTTGTTGTACTGAACACACATTGAAAATAAACCCACTGAAATAATAATAATAACAATGATTAATTTCTAAGTCTTTATTAGCTGTTTGTGAAGTTTTGTGCTCTTGCGCTACGTTCGTTTGCATCCTGTGCATCTCCTGGGGGCTAAGCCCCCCCTGTCCTTAAAAGCTAGTGACGCCCCTGCTAATAACAGTGGTGGACTTCTCTTTACACTTGAGTGAAAAATGAAGAATGCTAAGTTGCTAAAAAATATATGGTTCCCTGTATTGCTAATCAACGTCCCTCATTCAAATGAATTGAGACTACAAAGTAACTCGAAGATAAGAGATAATGTATAGAAATATTACAATGTACTATTAACAATGTATTACTAACAAATAATGTAGTTCAGGGCTATTCGACTACATAATGAAGAGGGGGTTTCAAGGGCTCAGGGGCCGGTCATCGAAATTCGGATGTTTCGTCAGAAAGTGCGATGACTTAATTAGAACGTAAACACATGGGCTTTCACTCTGCACTGTCAATACATTCATTATTCTGCCCTCGCTACTTCCAGCGTGTGCTGCTAGACAGATAGTTAACAGCACGAAGAACCAGAAGCTCCAGAAGTTTTGTTGGGGATTTATATTCCTTCTTTTGAATTATTTTTCTTTCTCAGTATTATTTCTTTACACTTCATCCTTCATTTAGGACTGCAAGACTGAAACTATAAACATATAGTAAACATTACAAAAGTATAATGTCCATTGTGTGTTTTACATGAATCAAAGAAGTTTAGTGTTAATACTGTCACACAATAAACTACAGATGTATAGAACTGAAACTAGACTCTCACACTATTATGTTAGATCCACTATGGACTGGACTCTCACACTACTATGTTAGATCCACTATGGACTGGACTCTCACTATTATGTTAGATCCACTATGGACTGGACTCTCACACTATTATGTTAAATCCACTATGGACTGGACTCTCACACTATTATGTTAGATCCACTATGGACTGGACTCTCACACTATTATGTTAGATCCACTATGGACTGGACTCTCACACTATTATGTTAGATCCACTATGGACTGGACTCTCACACTATTATGTTAGATCCACTACGGACCGGACTCTCACACTATTATGTTAGATCCACTATGGACTGGACTCTCACACTATTATGTTAGATCCACTATGGACCGGACTCTCACACTATTATGTTAGATCCACTATGG
>NC_084739.1:71314969-71424969 GCF_033978785.1 Entelurus aequoreus
TCCCGACAATCCCCTCCGTGGTAGCAGGAACCCCTATATACTACGCTAATTACACATCAAAACCCTGCGGCTTATAGTCGGGTGCGGCTTATATATGGAGCAATCTGTATTTGCCCCTAAATTTAGCTGGTGCGGCTTATAGTCCGGTGCGGCTTATAGTCCGGAATTTACGGTATGTGAAAGTTCAACTCCTACCTTGTTTACTTGCGTGACGACCTCAAGGTTTTGTAATCAATCAGAAATATCAAGCAGCTAAAATGTGCCTAACATGGATAAGTGTGGAGAGAGTTTTGCATTTTTCCCATAATCCTTTACAATTTATTTCAATGGGTGTAATTTAGATTTTTAATGCTGATTGGACATATAAAATAAAAGTTCAATGAGCAAGTTGTGTTATGTGTGACCATGTTTGTTGAATTTTTGTGCTGGTTGTTTGGTTTTTTTCCTGCATCGTGACTATGGAAGGTTGTTTGGATTAGGTCATATAAGTAAATTCTCCACTTCAGCCGTTAAGAAGATGAATTAAAGGCAAAGTTGCTTTTGTTCGCCACTAGATGGCAGCAAAATCCCACCGATCACAACACCTTATATTTATATTTGATATGGATACAGGTCTTATCATGTATGATCTCGTGCTGCCTCGCCGGCCAATTTGGACACCCCTGCAGAATACTTTCACCTGACGGGAACAACCAAAAATTATTCCATGAGAAAAGAAGACCATTCCGGGGCCGGCGACAGGTGCGTAGATGGCCCACCTGGGCGCGTTTATCTGATCACCTGTCACTCTCTCAAAGGGCACCAGCCGGGAAGGGAGAGGTTGGAGAAGTTGGAGTGGTTGATGGAGAAGAGAAAACCCAAGCACGAGCGAGAGCGGATGGCTGAAAAGCAACCCGAAGAGTGAGACCGTCACGAGAGGCGATTGCTGAAAAGCAGAGCGATAAGTTTAATGCAAAATAAACCAAGCCTGTCATGTCTCTTCTGGGTGGTCCGAAGAACCTGGAGGTGCAAGACCTCCACAGTAATATGCTAATAAGTGTCTGTGTGTCGTATTATTAACTTACACTGACATTCTTTTTGTATTGTTTCAGTTTCGTGAACTCACCAAAACGTCACCGTGGAGTTATTGAGTCCGTTGAGCTGATTGGAGAGCTAGCTTCCGCAGCTAGCGGGTCCATTACTTCTGTTTTGTTTGATCAGCCGTTTTACTGCCCTGTGACCAGCACCTGTTTGGAAACAATTACGGTATGTAAGTAAACATTTACAAAATCTTTCGTACCGGTTTACAAACCCCGTTTCCATATGAGTTGGGAAATGGTGTTAGATGTAAATATAAACGGAATACAATGATTTGCAAATCCTTTTCAAGCCATATTCAGTTGAATATGCTACAAAGACAACATATTTGATGTTCAAACTCATAAACTTTTTTTTTTTTTTGCAAATAATAATTAAGTTAGAATTTCATGGCTGCAACACGTGCCAAAGTAGTTGGGAAAGGGCATGTTCACCACTGTGTTACATGGCCTTTCCTTTTAACAACACTCAGTAAAGTTTTGGGAACTGAGGAGACACATTTTTGAAGTGGAATTCTTTCCCATTCTTGCTTGATGTACAGCTTAAGTTGTTCAACAGTCTGGGGGTCTCCCTTCTGCTATTTTAGGCTTCACACATTTTCAATGGGAGACAGGTCTGGACTACAGGCAGGCCAGTCTAGTACCCGCACTCTTTTACTACGAAGCCACGTTGATGTAACACGTGGCTTGGCATTGTCTTGCTGAAATAAGCAGGGGCGTCCATGGTAACGTTGCTTGGATGGCAACATATGTTGCTCCAAAAGCTGTATGTACCTTTCAGCATTAATGGTGCCTTCACAGATGTGTAAGTTACCCATGTCTTGGCCACTAATACCATACTTGCCAACCTTGAGACCTCCAATACCGGGGGGGGGGGGGGGGGGGGGCGTGGTTAAGGGCGTGGTTAATAGGGGAGTATATTTACAGCTAGAATTCACCAACTCAAGTATTTCATATATATATATATATGAAATACTTGACTTTCAGTGAATTCTAGCTATATATATATATATATATATATATATATATATATATATATATATATATATATATATATATATATATATATATATATATATATATATATATATATATTATTATACATATAAATAAAATAAATACTTGAATTTCAGTGTTCCGGGGGCTATCCAGTAGATGGCAGTATTTTCCTGTTTAACTTCTCCTCCGTTCATGACTCGGCCACCGTGTTCAATGGAGAAGTCTGTTCAACAAAATGTACAGGCAACATACCCCTTCCCCTTCGAACTGTCCTGGATGAACTGAAATTCTTGTTTCCATTCGTTTTGGAACTTGCAAGCGTATTTCTTCACCTTGCTCG
The DNA here is from genome assembly GCF_033978785.1 of Entelurus aequoreus. Lineage (NCBI taxonomy): Eukaryota > Metazoa > Chordata > Actinopteri > Syngnathiformes > Syngnathidae > Entelurus > Entelurus aequoreus. The sequence continues at coordinate 71,317,385 of NC_084739.1, forward strand.
TCGACGGCGTCGCCATGTCTGTAACTTCCTCGTTCGTCTGCTTCGTCTCCTTGTTGTGTGCGCAGTTGTGCACTCTACCCGCTAAAAGCCGTAGATGTTATGACGTCATTGGGGCAGGCAAGCTGTTTATATTGTGGGAAAGCGGACGTGAGAACAGGCTGTCCCCACTCAGGTCCGCATTGAGCTGGAGGGGGCGTGGCCTCCAGCTCCGGCTGAATACCGGGAGAGGCGCTGAATACCGGGAGTCTCCCGCTAAAAACGGGAGGGTTGGCAAGTATGCTAATACACCCCCATACCATCACACATGCTGCCTTTTCAACTTTGCGCCTAGAACAATCCGGATGGTTCTTTTCCTCTTTGGTCCAGTTTCCAAAAACAATTTGAAATGTGGACTCGTCAGACCACAGAACACTTTTCCACTTTGTATCAGTCCATCTTAGATGAGCTCAGGCCCAGCAAAGCAGACGGCGTTTCTGGGTGTTGTTGATAAACGGTTTTCGCCTTGCATAGGAGAGTTTTAACTTGCACTTACAGATGTAGCGACCAACTGTAGTTACTGACAGTGGGTTTCTGAAGTGTTCCTGAGCCCATGTGGCGATATCCTTTACACACTGATGTGGCTTGTTGGTGCAGTACAGCCTGAGGGATGGAAGGTCACGGGCTTAGCTGCTTACGTGCAGTGATTTCTCCACATTCTTTGATGATATTACGGAGCGTAGATGGTGAAATCCCTAAATTCCTTGCAATAGCTGCTGGAGAAAGGTTTTTCTTAAACTGTTCAACAATTTGCTCAGGCATTTGTTGACAAAGTGGTGACCCTCACTCCATCCTTGTTTGTGAATGACTGAGCATTTCATGGAATCTACTTTTATACCCAATCATGGCACCCACCTGTTCCCAATTAGCCTGCTCACCTGTGGGATGTTCCAAATAAGTGTTTGATGAGCATTCCTCAACTTTATCAGTATTTATTGCCACCTTTCCCAACTTCTTTGTCACGTGTTGCTGCCATCAAATCCTAAAGTTAATGATTATTTGCAAAAAAAAAAGATTTGCAAATCATTGTATTCCGTTTATATTTACATCTAACACAATTTCCCAACTCATATGGAAACGGGGTTCGTATATCTGCGGCTTATAGTCCGCTGCGGCTAATACAGGTCAAATTAAAGCTGCAAGCAGCGTTGGTCGGGTCCGCCTTTTGGCAGGTGCTAGTCCTAGGTGTCCCAATACTTTTGTCCAGTGGTAGTCCTGAGTGAGACCTACATAGAGGTTTTTGTTTCGTGTCTCTACGATATTCGTACTGGGAGTTAGAGGAAGTTGTGTCTGTGTCTTTTTCCTAGGTGCTGCGGCACAGTGGTTGTTTTCTTTGAAGATGCGTAAAATCACAGCAGCGGAGCAACTTTAGTGCGCAACTTTTAATCAGAAGGGTTCAATCTCTCTCCTGTAGCAGTTTGAAGCCGAAACGACAAACGCCCTCGGAGGAGATAACGTTTGATGTTTGGTGACCGGTTGTAACAAAAATTTTGTTTTGAAGGAGGAATAGCAAACTTACTGTTGATTTTTGGTGAAGGATGTCAATCTATGAAATGTAGGTCTAGGCGATACCTACATAGAGGTATTTGTTTCATGTCTCTAAGACGTTCCTACCGGAAGTTAAAAGCAGTTTTGTCTGAGTTTTCCTCTGAGGAGCAGTTATTTCTCTGTTTTCTTCAAAAATTATGTAGAGCACAATTTTGAGTCTTGGGGTTCGGTTTTTTTTTTAGATCGCAATTTCCACCAGTCCCGATGTGTGTGAGAAGTTTGGTGAGTTTTGAAGTATTTTAAGGGGGTCAAATTACAGGTCAAAAAGCAGAAATGAGTGTTTTTCGTCATTTTTAGTCTTGAACGGGGAATTGCCAACTTCCTGTTAATTTTTGCCCGAAGAAATAAATTAATGAAAAGTAGGTCTAAGTAAGACCTACATAGAGCTTTTTGTTTCATGTTTCTACGACATTCGTACTGAGAGTTAGAGGCAGTTTTCTTCCTAGGGGGCGCTAGAGAGCAATTGTGATTTTTGGGGTTTGGTTTTTTTTACCAAAGAGTTTTGTTCGCGTTTTTTTATGTGTGCGAAAAATTTGGTGAGTTTTGAAGCACGTTAAGGGGGGCAAAGTAGTCCGCAAAGCTGCGGAATAATAAAGAATTAAAGCTGCAAGCAGCGTTGGTCGGGCCCGCATATTTGGCAGGTGCTAGCTCGTAAAATCAAAACCGTAGCACTTATCCAATCTCTTTGAGTATCCTTCAATCAGAAGGGTTCAATCTCTCTCCTGTAGTAGTTTGAAGCCAAAACGACAAACGCGCTCAGAGGAGATAATGTTTGATGTTTGGTGACCGCTTTTTAAAAAAAATGTGTTTTGAAGTGGGGATATCAAACTTCCTGTTGATTTTTGCTGAAGGATGTCAACCTATGAAATGTAGGTCTAAGTGAGACCTACGTAGAGGTTTTTGTTTCATGTCTGTAAGACGTTCCTACCGGAAGTTACAAGCTGTTTTGTCTGTGTTTTCCTCTGAGAAGCAGTTTTGTCTCTGTTTTATTCAAAAATTGCGCTAGAGCGCAATTTTGAGTTTTGGGGTTCGGTTTTTTTTTCAGATCGCAATTTCCACCAGGCCCGATGTGTGTAAAAAGTTTGGTGAGTTTTGAAGTATTTTAAGGGGGTCAAATTACAGTTCAAAGAGGCAAAAATGAGTGTTTTTAGTCATTTTTTGTGTTGAAGGGGAAATTGCCAACTTCCTGTTGGGTTTTGCCTGAGGACGTGAAATTATGAATTGTAGGTCTAAGTGAGACCTACATACAGGTTTTTGTTTCATGTCTCTACGACCTTCCTAGTGGGAGTTACAGGCCGTTTGTTTTTGTTTTTTTCCTAGGGGGCGCTAGAGCGCAATTTTGGGGTTTGGTTTTTTTACTTAAGTGTGCTGGCACAGTTTTTCTATGTGTGTATAAAATTTGGTGAGTTTTGAAGCATGTTAAGGGAGGCAAAGTAGTGCGCAAAGCTGCGGAATAATAATAAACCTTACAATTTCAATAGGTTCCTTTGTACCTGTACAAAGGACTCCCTGTGGGAGTCCTTTATACAGGGTACATGCGAACCCTAATAATAAAACCTTACAATAACAATAGGTTCCTTTGTACACTGTACAAAGGACTCCCTGTGGGAGTCCTTTGTACAGTGTACTGGCGGACCCTAATAATAATAATAATAGTAAACATTACAAATTCAATAGGTTCCTTTGTAACCTGTATAAAGGACTCCCTGTGGGAGTCCTTTATACAGGGTACATGCGGACCCTAATAATAATTTATTCTAAAATTCGGTGGGTGCGGCCTAAATACCCGTGCACCTGGAAAATATGGTTTTAAGAAATATATACTTGGACCAGGATAGGCTTTGAAAGTATTGGTGATGTCACCGCAGCGGAGCTCAAACAGTAACCAGCAGGAAGAAGAGGAAACACATGCTGGACAATAATTGATTTCTTCAGGTTTGAGTAAGCGTCGGCGGACCCTCAGCGCTTCGTCTGTTTGCCCTCGGAGGAGTGGTGTGACCTTGTTGGAGCTGGCAGCAATATACCACCCTTGATTAAACACAGGACACACTTTTTAAACGTTTTTAATATTAAAACTATTTAGCTCCCAATTAAATTCACGGCAAGGAGATTGGATCATAAACTCTTTTAAGGATCGTTAACAATCATTAGACGGGATAATGGCATGGCAATCAAAATCTGCTTTAAATAATGATTAAAAAAAAATAAAAAAAAACAACTTCCAAAGTCTTTTTAGTGACTTTGTTGTGTTTGGATCTGTTCCAAGCTGATTAACGTAGGATTGATTGATTTACAGTTGTAATTAGCCCTGGCATGCAAAGTAATCATATATCTGCCTGCTTGTTTTAAAGTATTAATTGGTTTCATTAACACAATCAGTTAATTGAATAACAATTAGCAACCTTGGCGGTGGCCCCTTCTTCTCTTGTGGATAATGAAAGCAGCTTTCTTTTATATTCATATTTACTTTCTAATCAGATTGCAATTTGGTGTGTGGTACTGTGTAATGACGAGTATGATATTGGGCTTGTTAGTTTATGCCAGCGGCTCACTGGGGCGTGGAGACGCCATTGAGCGCTCTGTGTTTAACAGGTAGGCGCCATATGCCGCCTTAATCAGCCGCTGGAATCGCATTTGGTTGTAAAATTGTCTTCTAATAAAAGCAGCTAGTAAAACAACACCCGCTAATTCAATTTCACTCGCTGCTGAAAGTGAACAGCTGCTGGTGTTAGTTGCATTCCCGTATTTGGACAATGTCATACTTTTTTATGATTTTGCCTTTGTCACATTTTAACGTTTCCATTACCGAGCACAGGAAGTGAAACAAACTACGGAGTAAGGGGAAATACGCTCTGGCAGTCACGTGACCGCGCTCAAACTATACACTGCAAGAAGTAGGGTTGCAAAGGGGTGGAAAGTTTCCGGTAAATTTATGGAAACTTTCCGGGAATTTACTACGTGGAGTTAAGCTCGGGAAGTTTGGAAATATTGACCATTTTTTGATTATCCAAAGTTGGACACCGTCCATGGGAATTAATGGGAATGTATGGGAATGAATGGGGAATTACAATAATGATATATTATTGGTAGGGGCGTAACGGTACGTGTATTTGTATTGAACCGTTTCGGTACGGGGGTTCCGGTTCGGTTCGGAGGTGTACCGAACGAGTTTCCACACGGACATATTAAGTAGCGTAACGCACGTTGTGTAAACAATGCACACCGAGGCACAACACACGGCATGCTAGCAGCTAACGGGCTAGGATAGACTGACCATACGTCCTCTTTTCACCGGACATGTCCTCTTTTGCGGGGCTGTCAGGGCAGAGTTTCTTAAATGCCTCAAATGTCTTGATGAAATTTTGAGTTATGGTTGCGTGTATTAACAATGTACGTTCAGGGTTAAGAAGGGGTTAAAAACAAAACAAATTGGTGAGGGAGGGGCAGAGACAGAGAGAGAGAGAGAGTTATGATAAACGCGCATGCGTCGCCAGGCTCTGCTTTTTATCCATAGATTTATCACATTTAATTTTTTATTATCTATAGCAGGGGTGTCAAAAGTGTGCCCCGGAGGCCATTTGCGGCCCACAGCTAATGTTTTAAAGGCCCACGGCACATTCTAAAAATACTATTCAAATAAACAAAAACATAACAAATGTGAAATAAAAAAGCTTAAGTTAAAGTTAAAGGTTTTTTTTGATTGATTGAGACTTTTCTTAGTAGGTTGCACAGTGAAGTACATATTCCGTACAATTGACCACTAAATGGTAACACCCGAATAAGTTTTTCAACTTGTTTAAGTCGGGGTCCACTTAAATTGATTCATGATACAGATATATACTATCATCATAATACAGTCATCACACAAGATAATCACATTGAATTATTTACATTATTTACAATCAGGGGTGTGGAGGGGTGGGGTGGGGGGTAGGATATGGACATTAAGTAGTGGACATAGAGAGAGAGAGAGAGAGAGAGAGAGAGAGAGAGAGAGAGAGAGAGAGAGAGAGAGAGAGAGAGAGAGATCAGAAGGCATAAGAAAAAGTATCTGCATTTGATTGTTTACATTTGATTATTAGCAATCCGGGGAGGGTGTTAGTTTAGGGTTGTAGCTGCCTGGAAGTGAACTTTTATTGCAGTTTTGAAGGAGGATAGAGATGCCCTTTCTTTTATACCTGTTGGGAGCGCATTCCACATTGATGTGGCATAGAAAGAGAATGAGTCAAGACCTTTGTTAGTTCGGAATCTGGGTTTAACGTGGTTAGTGGAGCTCCCCCTGGTGTTGTGGTTATGGCGGTCATTTACGTTAAGGAAGTAGTTTGACATGTACTTCGGTATCAGGGAGGTGTAGCGGATTTTATAGACTAGGCTCAGTGCAAGTTGTTTAACTCTGTCCTCCACCTTGAGCCAGCCCACTTTAGAGAAGTGGGTAGGAGTGAGGTGTGATCTGGGGTGGAGGTCTAGAAGTAACCTGACTAGCTTGTTCTGGGATGTTTGGAGTTTAGATTTGAGGGTTTTGGAGGTACTAGGGTACCAGGAGGTGCATGCGTAATTGAAAAAAAGTTGAACGAGAGTTCCCGCCAGAATCCTCAAGGTGCTTTTGTTGACCAGAGAGGAAATTCTGTAGAGAAATCTCGTTCGTTGGTTAACCTTTCTGATTACCTTGGTTGCCATTTTATCACAGGAAAGGTTAGCCTCTAGAATGGAACCTAGGTAGGTGACCTCATCTTTCTGGTGATAACAATGTCACCCACTTTTATGGTGAAGTCATTGACTTTCTTAAGGTTGATGTATTGTAATGTAATTTAGAAAAAGTTGCAATGTTGACTAATAAAACAAAGCTGGTTTTTTTTCTTTCAAACTGTCATTGCTCAAAACATAATATTGAATCAAAATCAATGTTATTATGAATTATTGACCTATCCAAGGTTCCCATTACTTCACATCAAATATTACACTAAGAAAAATATTTTTGGTGGAAGATTTTGCCAATTTGGTAAATAAATAACCCAAAAATGTATATTGTTGTTTTCTTACTGTACCGAAAATGAACCGAACCGTGATCTCTAAACCGAGGTACGTACCGAACCAAAATTTTCGTGTACCGTTACACCCCTAATTATTGGGCACTTGTCTATATGCTGCTGCATCTTTGTGGCATTTTTGCAAAGCTCTTTGCACAGTATTAGCAAATGTACACAGCCTTTCCGCCTACATTGGTTGGGGTGAAATGTCTCCACACATCATACGTGGCATTATTCTCTTTGTATTTATTTATTCTTGTAAAAGACTAATGCAATGCCACACACAGATATAAATAGTCAGCTAAACAATTGGAGTAGTCTTTAAAAATATTAGACTGATGGACAAATGAATAGAAATAGGCTAGATGAATAAATGAACAGTCAATCAGCATGCTAAATCAAACTATAAGCTACATTCTTGTATGACAACAGAATGGCTAGCAGAACAGAAGGCAGAGGAAACTACACCTTTGGATTTAGTATTTGCTACTTCAACTTTACAGACCACAAAAAAGTTTAATTCGGATCGCTAACGTTGTTAGCATAAATGAATAAGATTTAACATAGAGAAAATTAGCATCCCGGCTCACAGAGAATTATTTTGGGTTCATTATGAGACTGTGGTGGTACATAAACCTAGCTAGCTAGAGATATTGGCCCCAAAATCATTGAACAAGTACAGGAACAGCTAGCTAGCTTGAGTGGAAGTCTGCTGGAGTAGTCTACAGTCATACAGTAACAAGCAATTACACCTCTATTACACTTAAATACCATAGATCAAATATATTTAATATCATCAACACTTATCTGACTGGATGGGCTCACATACTAGTGTGGCCTCAATAGCCCTGCTGTCTTGTGTTGCATGCTGGCAATTATCTGGGCATGTGATGGAGGAATGCACAGTGCAGGGTTGGAATTCTACTGAATTTGCATTAAATTAGGTTGTTTTAGCTAATAATCATGTTGCATTCAATGTTTATTCCCATGAATTCCCGTTAATTCCCATATATTCCCATGGAAAGTTTCCAACTTTGAATATTCCCGGAATTTTGCAAGTGACGTGACTTCAGACGAGGCCCTTCAACGTTGACTTACTCGGAACATTTATATCATGCGCTGTCATCTGTGTCAGTAGAAATTTTCACATTTCGTCCGACAACAATTCCACTTCCAACTAGAGAAAACATGTCGCGGTAAGTTGGAGTAATTTTTATGCCCTAGCTACACATATGTAGGGTTGGGTATCGAGTATCGATTGGAACCGGGACTAACTTTCCGATTCTCCCGGAATCGTTCAAAAGTTTAAATTTCGATTCCTAGTTTCGATACCCAGTCCGCCGACCGGAAAAAAAGAATAAGTCCGCCGACCGGAAGAAGAAGCCGCTGAACACCAACGAAGAAGCGCCCACCGGCGGAAGTGTTAGCATAGTCGAGCCTATGTAGCCGAGCGAGTCAGTCAAGCACGGATAGCGGGCGTCGGCGGTCGAAAGTGTGGCTTTATTTTACTAAAAAAAATGAAATATCGGCGAAATGTAACATGTGCGACAGTACTGTTTCGTGCTTAGGAGGGTGCACGTCGAACATGATGAAGCACCTCCGATTTCATGGAGTACAAATAAATGAGTGTCCCGTCTTCGACGCGCTGCGCCGACCGTCCTCCGACACCTCTTCCTCTTCCAGCCTGGCACCTCGGTGACTGCACTGCAGTCCGAATCCGGTAAGTAAAACAATATATATGCAATAAATAATGTGTTTTGCGCCAATGTTGAGGCAGCTAACAAATTAGCCCGCGTATTTTTTCATAGACAATTTACAACCTGCTAGCCAGGCTCCGCGATGTGCTCAGCGTACTCCGTTCACCGTAGCGGCAATGGGGAAGATGTCGGTGCCACAGACGGAAGAGTGCCACAGAAAGGTCACTGCACACATAGTCAAAATACTGCATCCCTTTTCAGAGGTGGAATCTCCAACATTTAGGTTAGTTAAGCAATAACATTAGAGCTAAGCTAATTGATACTGGGCTAAACAGTAACAGCAACATTACATGTTTGTTTATGTTTGCAGGGATATGGTGAAAACTCTCAACCCAAAATACATACCACCTTCCAGGGACTACCTGTCAAACACATTGATCCCGGCATGGCACAAGAAGAATCGGAATCGAGAATCAGCAGGAATCGGAATCGAAACAAAGAATCGGAATCGTTCGAATTCAAACGATACCCAACCCTACACATATGCTAACATTAATCCTGTTGAAACCATTGGTGACTGTAAAATGTGCATCTTGTGTAGTAGAAGTACATGCTGTAGCAGTCTCATACACACACCAACTACCATTAAAAAACACCAAGGCCTCGTTCACACCGCAGATCAATTTCGATTTTTTTGCCCACATATGAGACCTGTATCAGGTTTTTTTATGTCAGTGCCAACCGCGCAAATTCGAATTTTTCATATCCGACCCAAGCCTCTTTCGTACGTGGAAATAAAAGGGATACGTATATGTGATGCGTCCTCAATGTGAACGCTGATGCTCTCAGCTCGCATTCATCAAAAAGCGATAATCGTCATAATTATTCGCCAAAATTAACGTAACGGCGGTTCGGGCACAGAACACTTTCCTACCGGAATTGCAAATTCTAGTTATAAATGTTATGATTGTTTTTTTGTCACTTGTTGGGGGTGGGGGGGGGGGGGGGGATAATCGGATGAGTTTGAGTTTGAAAATAAGATAAATAAATTAAAAACATTTTCTTGAATAAAAAAGAAAGTACAACAATATAAAAACAGTTACATAGAAACTAGTAATGAATGAAAATGAGTAAAATTAATTGTTAAAGGTTAGTACTATTAGTGGAGCAGCAGCACGCACAATCATGTGTGCTTACGGACTGTATCCCTTGCAGACTGTATTGATATATATTGATATATAATGTAGGAAGCAGAATATTAATAACAGAAAGAAACAACCCTTTTGTGTGAATGAGTGTGAATGGGGGAGGGAGTTTTTTCGGTTGGTGCACTAATTGTAAGTGTATCTTGTGTTTTTTATGTGGATTTAATTAAAAAAAACAACAAAAAAAACGATACCGATAATAAAAAAAAACGATACCGATAATTTCCGATATTACATTTTAACGCATATATTGGCCGATAATATCTACTAAAAACCCAATAAAAAAAAAAGTTTTTTGTTGGTTTTTTTTTAGTTACAGTGGGTGTTTTGAAGGGCGAATTGTGTGTCAAATTTCAAGTCAGTCTGACTTATGGGGTCAAACTTGTGGTTTAATGACAGCGCCACCATGTGGTGTATTTGTCAGAAAAAATACTAGCATAGGCAAACACAGTCTATCCATCACTTGCGGTGGAAAAGTAAGACAAAAGTGAAGGCAGTAAGAGCCGCAAACAGGCAGCAAGTGAAGGTATCTTCAGAGTAGGGTTGTACGGTATGCCAATACTAGTATAGTACTGTGATACTAATGAATCATATTTGGTACTATACTGCCTCGAAAAAGTACTGGTCCCCTCCACCCCCCGTCGTCGTCACGTCATTGCTGGTTTATGAGCAGAGGAGCATGTTGGGCAGCGCACACACACAGAGGACTTACAAGCAGACACAGTGTGTAGACAGAAAAGGGAGAATGGACGCATTTTGGTGTAAAAAGTAAAGATAAAGGTGAAGTTATAAGACTGAAACACCCTCAGGAAGAGCTGCTTTAAGACATGGCTAGCTAGCTAGTGGCTAAAGTCCATCTGCAGTGTTTTAGCTACTTCTAAATCACTAATCCTCGCCTCCATGGCGACAAATAAAGTAAGTTTCTTACAAGTACCATTATCACTGCAGGACGGGGAATAGCTAAACATGCTTCACTACACACCGTAGGAGGATACAATAGCTCACATGCGTCACAATGTAAACAAATGCCATGGGTGGATCTACACCTGACATCCACTGTAATGATACCAAGTTCAAGTATATTATGCTAGACCCACTCGACGTCCATTGCATCTGCTCTCTTCCAAGGTTTCTCATAGTCATTCATATTGACATCCCACTGGGTTGTGAGTTTTTCCTTGCCCTTTTGTGGGCTCTGAACCGAGGATGTCGTCGTGGCTTGTGCAGCCCTTTGAGACACTTGTGATTTAGGGCTATATAAATAAACATTGATTGATTCAGGAGCGTACCTAGTCGATACTACTATGATTATATCAATATTTTTTTAGCATCACAAAATCTTTTTTTTTAAACTTATATTAAGTGTATAAAGTCAGTAAATACGTCCCAGGACACATGAGGACCTTGAATATGACTAATGTATGATCCTGTAACTACTTGGTATCGGATCCATACCTAAATGTGTGGTATCATCCAAAACTAATGTCAAGTATCAAAGAAAAGAAGAATAAGTGATTATTACATTTGAACAGAAGTGTAGATAGAACATGTTAAAAGACAAAATAAGCAGATATTAACAGTAAATGAACAAGTGGATTAATAATACATTTTTACAGTTTGTCCCTTATAATGTAAACAAAATAATAGGTGTATAAATGACACAATATGTTACTGCATACATCAGCAGACTAATTAGTAGAGATGTCCGATAATATCGGTCTGCCGATATTATCGGCCGATAAATGCGTTAAAATGTAATATCGGGAATTATCGGTATCGTTTTTTTTATTATCAGTATCGTTTTTTTTGTTTGTTTGTTTTTTATTAAATCCATATAAAAAACACAAGATACACTTACAATTAGTGCACCAACCCAAAAAACCTCCCTCCCCCATTTACACTCATTCACACAAAAGGGTTGTTTCTTTCTGTTATTAATATTCTGCTTCCTACATTATATATCAATATATATCAATACAGTCTGCAAGGGATACAGTCCGTAAGCACACATGATTGTGCGTGCTGCTGCTCCACTAATAGTACTAACCTTTAACACTTCATTTGACTCATTTTCATTCATTACTAGTTTCTATGTAACTGTTTTTATATTGTTGTACTTTCTTTTTTATTCAAGAAAATGTTTTTAATTTATTTATCTTATTTTACAAATTTTTTTAAAAAGTACCTTATCTTCACCATACCTGGTTGTCCAAATTAGGCATAATAATGTGTTAATTCCACGACTGTATACCGTAATTTCCGGACTATAAGCCGCACCAGCTAAATTTAGGGGAAAATACAGATTACTCTACATATAAGACGCACCCGACTATAAGCCGCAGGGTTTTGATGTGTAATTAGCGTAGTATATAGGGGTTCCTGCTACCACGGAGGGGATTGTCGGGACAGAGATGACTGTTTGGGAACGCAAAGCGTCCCATTTATTAACAATAAATCTTTCAATCATTCAATCAAACTTTCACATCTTTGACATGGCGAACAGCATTCGTGCAGAGTACAAATAATACAACGGTGCAAAGTAATACAAAGTGCTCGCCTGTACGTTATCAAAATAACCAGCCTACTGGTATATGAAAAGTCAGTCTTTAATCATTGTGTCATCGTCTTCCTCCTGCGTACTAAAACCACCGAAATCCTCTTCGTCGGTGTCGGAGAAGAACAGGCCGTAAATAAGCCTCACCCTTGTATAAGCCGTAGGGACCAGAACGAGGGGAAAAAGTAGCGGCTTATAGTCCGGAAATTACGGTATATCGGTTGATATCGGTATCGGTAATTAAAGAGTTGGACAATATCGGCATATCGGATATCGGCAAAAAGCCATTATCGGACATCCCTACTAATTAGGAGTCTTTGTTTGTTTACTTACTACTAAAAGACAAGTTGTCTAGTATGTTCACTATTTTATTTAAGGACTAAATTACAATAATAAAAATATGTTTCATGTACCCTAAAATTTTTTTGTTTAAATAAAGACAATAATGACATTTTTTTGTGGTCCCCTTTATTTAGAAAAGTAGCGAAAAGTATCAAAATACATTTTGGTACCGGTACCAAAATATTGGTATGGGGACAACACTACTTCAGAGTGGAGTGAAACCTTCTCAATTCACGCACATCTTCATTGTTCTATTTCCGACCCATTGTGGTGAAACAAAAAGGCAAAACCGTGCGGCAATTTGACGGAGTCACCTCTGGACACCAACTGTATTTGTTCAAAACAATTGCAACTTAAATAGGCTGCCTTTTCCTACAGAGTTTTCCAGCAGAAAATAAAGACAGGGGGGTGGACGAGCTGTCCACTCCACTCTAAAGAAGACAAGAGCAGCCACATTGTCCTGACAGCTCGCATTGTGTGTGTGTGTGTGTGTGTGTGTGTGTGTGTGTGTGTGTGTGTGTGTGTGTGTGTGTGTGTGTGTGTAAGAGGAAGAGACGATGGACAGAGTGAAAGAGAATGTTAGGAAAACAGAAAAACACAACGTGTGTGTGTGTGTGTGTGTGCATGTGTGTGTGTGTAGCAGTGACAGCTTGTATTCTGCGTGATTAATGATGTGCCGTGTGACTTGATAAGTGCTTCGGAGGACCAACGCTTGTTTCAATTAGACCTTGTGAAGGTCGCGACGCCGCGCCGGCCTCTCATTATCATATCCATAATCAATCCACATTATCATAGGGCAGTGTGCAGGGGATGTGTGCCATATCTTGGTCACACACACACACACACAATGAGACATCTAATGACATATCAAAACACAATGACATAGTCCCTCATTCAAAAGAGCGCACACACACACACACACACACACACACACACACACACACACACACACACACACACACACACACACACACACACACACACACACACACACACACACACACACACACACACACACACACACACACACACACACACACACACACACACACACACACACACACACACACACACACACACACACACCCTTCACTCCAAGATGATTTGAATCATAACAGTGGCTGCCGGGACGATTGTCTGTTCAGATTAAAAGTGTGTATCGGAGAATTAAGCGGCGTTGATGGTGGTGGCATTTCACATCCCCTCTGCAGACACAAATGCCAAAACATCATTCTGTCTCGCCCTCCTTCCCCCCCCCCCCCCCCCCCCCACACACACACACACACACACACACTTATCCGAGACCCTGGGGCATTGTTGAGCAGAGCCCAAGCCATTGGTATGTTTTTAGCCCTCTAATGAGAAGAGATGGAGTGGTATTTACACTTGCCGGCCTGATCCAACCACCTACACATCGCCTTCATGTTTCTGCTAAAGGGGCCAAAAGAGACATGCGGAGAGGACCACAGTTTGGCTGAAGGATGGCCGTCAGGGAGCATACGCATGATATCGCCACAGCGAATGTTCAAGAGCAGTCAAGTTTAAAGGAAGAGGTCGAGGATCCCAGCAGGAACAAAACATTGAAACAACGTGGAGAACTTGTTGAATTAGGTCCTTACGTTGAACATGGGAAACATATATATATATATATATATATATATATATATATATATATATATACTGTATATATACATATACCGTAATTTCCGGACTATAAGCCGCACCTGACTATAAGCCGCACCAGGTAAATTTAGGGGCAAATACAGATTGCTCCATATATCGCTAAAATTCGTTCCATCTTGTCCACTAGCGACGCTGAGATCATTATTCATGCGTTCGTTACGTCTCGTCTCGATTACTGTAACGTATTATTTTCGGGTCTCCCTATGTCTAGCATTAAAAGATTACAGTTGGTACAAAATGCGGCTGCAAGGCTTTTGACAAAAACAGGAAAGTTTGATCATATTACGCCTATACTGGCTCACCTGCACTGGCTTCCTGTGCACTTAAGATGCGACTCTAAGGTTTTACTACTTACGTATAAAATACTACACGGTTTAGCTCCAGCCTATCTCGCCGATTGTATTGTACCATATGTCCCGACAAGAAATCTGCGTTCAAAGAACTACGGCTTATTAGTGATTCCCAGAGCCAAAAAAAAGTCTGCGGGCTATAGAGCGTTTTCTATTCGGGCTCCAGTACTCTGGAATGCCCTCCCGGTAACAGTTAGAGATGCTACCTCAGTAGAAGCATTTAAGTCCCATCTTAAAACTCATTTGTATAATCTAGCCTTTAAATAGACCCCCCTTTTTTTAGACCAGTTGATCTGCCGTTTCTTTTCTTCTCTCCTCTTCTCCCCTGTCCCTTGCGAGGGGCAGTTGCATAGGTCCGGTGGCCATGGATGAAGTGCTGGCTGTCCAGAGTCGGGACCCCGGGTGGACCACTAGCCTGTGCATCGGTTGGGGACATCTCTGCGCTGCTGACCCGTCTCCGCTCGGGATGGTTTCCTGTTGGCCCCGCTGTGGACTGGACTCCCGCTGATGTGTTGGATCCACTGTGGACTGGACTTTCACAATGTTATGTCAGACCCACTCGACATCCATTGCTTTCGGTCTCCCCTAGGGGGGGGGGGGGTTACCCACATATGCGGTCCTCTCCAAGGTTTCTCATAGTCATTCACCGACGTCCCACTGGGGTGAGTTTTTCCTTGCCCGTATGTGGGCTCTGTACCGAGGATGTCGTTGTGGCTTGTGCAGCCCTTTGAGACACTTGTGATTTAGGGCTATATAAATAAACATTGATTGATTGATTGGATATATAAGCCGCACCCGACTATAAGCCGCAGGGTTTTGATGTGTAATTAGCGTAGTATATAGGGGTTCCTGCTACCACGGAGGGGATTGTCGGGACAGAGATGACTGTTTGGGAACGCAAAGCGTCCCATTTATTAACAATAAATCTTTCAATCATTCAATCAAACTTTCACATCTTTGACATGGCGAACAGCATTCGTGCAGAGTACAAATAATACAACGGTGCAAAGTAATACAAAGTGCTCGCCTGTACGTTATCAAAATAACCAGCCTACCGGTATATGAAAAGTCAGTCTTTAATCATTGTGTCATCGTCTTCCTCCTGCGTACTAAAACCACCCAAATCCTCTTCGTCGGTGTCGGAGAAGAACAGGCCGTATATAAGCCGCACCCTTGTATAAGCCGCAGGGACCAGAACGAGGGGGAAAAGTAGCGGCTTATAGTCCGGAAATTACTGTATTAGGGGTGTGGGGAAAAAATTGATTCGAATTCGAATCGCGATTCTCACGTTGTGCAATTCAGAATCGATTCTCATTTGTATTAATCAGCTCATTAGCATTAAAGCTACAGACACACTCAACTAAAAGCACTTTTAAACTGTCTTTAGACCAACACATTTAGTGGGACCTAGGGATGATACTCGAAACCGGTTTTCCCGGTTGTTCGAAGAGAAAAGAACCGAGTCCTCGGACTCGAATCCCTTTTTGAGAACCGGTACCCGTTATCGAGACCACTATAGTAAAGAAAAAGAGTTGGTTCTTTATTCGAATCCCTGGGAACGAATCCCGTCCCGACCAGAAATGCCCCGTGGGACATCACAAGAAATGATGTCACGTAGCTCAGTCATTAGGCGCAGATAGGGAAAGCAGGAAAAACAATGCACCGGAAAAAGTGCTCCAAGGTGTAATAAAGTTCAAAACAAAAAGGTATAATCCAATGAATAACTTTACTGAGAGATTTGAGCAGGGTACAAACACATGACCAACACTTTTACCACCAACCGGAAACATAGCAACCAGGCTAGCAACGCACCTCCTTTACGGCAGCTGTCACAACGTTCTTAAAGCAACCACAGCACATACATATATATACAACATATATGACATCTCCCTTTTTCAACTTTTGTTTTTCTTTCCTTGTAAACGTTACAAAATCACACTATATATGTGTTGTCTGTCTAATTATAAATAATGCAGACGAGGCGTGTTGGCGGAGTTCTTGACGTTTACTTTCACAGCGTGCTCATAACGTCATTCTTAGCTGCCGGGTGAGACATGGAACAACACTTTTCGGGGTTACCGCGCATGCTCGTCACTCCCGTTGCATGCTGGGTAGTGTAGTTGTTATATTCCCTAGCCTAGCTCATAACATCACATCTTTCCCCCGAATAAAGAAATAATGTTAACTCAATAAAGTGTATTTCTTTTTTTAGCTTTAACTTTTCATTTTTTAGCATTGTAACCATATTTGCAAACAACTGTTCCCTTCATAGAATTTTCTTTCAATAAAGAAATAAAGTGCAAAAATGTCAAAGCAACATAACAAACAGTTATGTTCCAATAGCAGCAGAAGTGCACTTTTTGGAGAGCTGTATTATTTCCAGTTTTGTGCCCAAGGGACTGATTTTATTTAACACTATATTATTATTTATACACATATAGTGATCACAGAGACAGGTTGTTTTTGTGTTACTGTATATATTTGTTTTTATGAAAAATCCCACTTAATATACTTTGGGTAACAACAGTCAATATTTGTTTATTTTATTTTATTTTTTTAGGGGGGTAACAGTCAATATTTATTTATTAGATTTAATTTTTTTCTTATATAATAAAAGTGAGCTTTTGTTAAACCAAATATTGTGTGTTTTTTTCCATATACAACAACCTATCTGGACTCCATAAGAGAATCGATAAGGAATCGGTTCGATAAGAGGATTCGATAATAGGCTCGAACTTGATAATTTCTTATCAAACATCATCCCTAGTGGGACCTTATTTAAAATTGACGAGAAATACTATGATTAGGGGTGCAACGGTACGTGTATTTGTATTGAACCTTTTCGGTACGGGGGTTCCGGTTCGGTTCGGAGGTGTACCGAACAAGTTTCCACACGGACATATTAAGTAGCGTAACGCACGTTGTGTAAACAATGCACACCGAGGCACACGACATACGTGGACCCCGACTTAAACAAGTTGAAAAACTTATTGCGGTGTTACCATTTAGTGGTCAATTGTACGGAATATGTACTGTACTGTGCAATCTACTAATAAAAGTCTCAAAAAAAAAAAAAAACACACGGCATGCTAGCAGCTAACGGGCTAGGATGGACTGACCATACGTCCTCTTTTCACCGGACATGTCCTCTTTTGCGGAGCTGTCAGGGCGGAGTTTCTTAAATGCCTCAAATGTCCGGCATTTTGAGTTAGGGTTGCATGTATTTTCAATGTACGTTCAGGGTTAAGAAGGGGTTAAAAACAAAGCAGCAGCATTGGTGAGGGAGGGGCAGAGACAGAGACAGAGAGAGAGAGAGAGTTATGATAAACGTGCATGCGTCGCCAGGCTCTGCTTTTTATCCATAGATTTATCACATTTCATTTTTTATTATCTATAGCAGGGGTGTCAAAAGTGTGCCCCGGAGGCCATTTGCGGCCCACAGCTAATGTTTTAAAGGCCCACGGCACATTCTAAAAATACTATTCAAATAAACAAAAAACATAACAAAAGTGAAATAAAAAAGCTTAAAGGTTAAATGTAATTTAGAAAAAGTTGCAACGTTGACTAATAAAACAAAACTGTTTGTTTTTTCTTTCAAACTGTCATTGCTCAAAACATAATATTGAATCAAAATCAATGTTATTATGAATTATTGACCTATCCAAGGTTCCCATTACTTCACATCAAATATTACACTAAGAAAAATATTTTTGGTGGAAGATTTTTGCAAATTTGGTAAATAAATAACCCAAAAATGTATATTTTGTTGTTTTCTTACTGTACCGAAAATGAACCGAACCGTGATCTCTAAACCGAGGTACGTACCGAACCGACATTTTTGTGTACCGTTACACCCCTAGTAAACGGGCCATACTTTACTCGTGGAGCAACGCAGCTCATTAGCATTAAAGTTACAGACACACTCAACTACAAGCACTTTTAAACTGTCTTTAGACCAACACATTTAGTGGGATCTTATTTAAAATTGACGAAAAATACTATGATACTATAATAATAAACAACATTAAAGGCCTACTGAAATGAAATGTTGTTATTTAAACGGGGATAGCAGATCCATTCTATGTGTCATACTTGATCATTTCGCGATATTGCCATATTTTTGCTGAAAGGATTTAGTGGAGAACGACGACGATAAAGTTTTGGTCGCTAATAAAAAAGCCTTGCCAGTACCGGAAGTAGCGTGACGTCGCAGGTTGAAGGGCTCCTCACATTTGCACATTGCTTACACCAGCAGCGAGAGCGATTCGGACTGAGAAAGCGACGATTACCCCATTAATTTGAGCCAGGATGAAAGATTCGTGGATGAGGAACGTGAGAGTGAAGGATTAGAGTGCAGTGCAGGACGTATCTTTTTTCGCTCTGACCGTAACTTAGGTACAAGCTGGCTCATTGGATTCCACACTCTCTCCTTTTTCTATTGTGGATCACGGATTTGTATTTTAAACCACCTCGGGTACTATATCCTCTTGAAAATGACAGTCGAGAACGCGAAATGGACATTCACAGTGACTTTTATCTCCACGACAATACATCAGCGAAGCACTTTAGCTACGGAGCTAACGTGATAGCATCGTGCTTAACTGCATATAGAAACAGACGAAATAAGCCCCTGACTGGAAGGACAGACAGAAGATCAACAATACTACTATTACTATTAAACCCTGGACCTGTAACCACACGGTTAATGCTGTACCGCCTGGCGAAGCCTAGCAATGCTGTTGCTAACGACGCCATTGAAGCTAACTTAGCTACGGGACCTCGACAGAGCTATGCTAAAAACATTAGCTCTCCACCTGCGCCAGCTCTCATCTGCTCATCACGACCCGTGCTCACCTGCGTTCCAGCGATCGACGGCGCGACGAAGGACTTCACCCGATCACCGATGCGGTCGGCGGCCCGGAGACGGAGGAAGTCAAGGTGAGGACAGCGGCGCGGCGGCGGGCGTTGTAGCTTTCGACGACACCCCGGCCGCCATCAGAGTCGGCAAGAAACATATATTTCCCCAAAGTCACGTACGTGACATGCACATAGCGCCACGCACGTACGGGCAAGCGATCAAATGTTTGGAAGCCAAAGCTACACTCACGGTAGCGCGTCTGCTATCCAAGTCAAAGTCCTCCTGGTTGTGTTGCTGTAGTCAGCCGCTAATACACCGATCCCACCTATAGCTTTCTTCTTTGCAGTCTCCATTGTTCATTAAACAAATTGCAAAAGATTCACCAACACAGATGTCCAGAATACTGTGGAATTATGTGGTGAAAACAGACAACTTAAAGGCCTACTGAATTTTTATTTTATTTTATTTAAACGGGGATAGCAGATCCATTCTATGTGTCATACTTGATCATTTTGCGATATTGCCATATTTTTGCTGAAATGATTTAGTATAAAACAACGTCGATAAAGTTCGCAACTTTTGGTCTCTGATAAAAAAAACCTTGCCCCTACCGGAAGTAGCGTGACGTTGTCAGTTGTTCACTCCCTCATATTTTCCTATTGTTTTCAACGCAGCTAGAGCGATTCGGACGATTACCCCATTAATTTGAGCGAGGATGAAAGATTCGTGGACGAGGAACGTTAGAGTGACGGACTAGAATGCAGTGAAATACATATTTTTTTTCGCTCTGACCGTAACTTAGGTACAAGCTGGCTCATTGGATTCCACACTCTCTCCTTTTTCTATTGTGGATCACGGATTTGTATTTTAAACCACCTGGGATACTATATCCTCTTGAAAATGAGAGTCAAGAACGCGAAATGGACATTCAGTGCCTTTTATCTCCACGACAATACATCGGCAAAATACTTTAGCTACGAGCTAACGTGATAGCATCGTGCTTTAACTGCATATAGAAACAAAAAAAATAAACCCCTGACTGGAAGGATAGATAGAAAATCAACAATACTATTAAACCGTGGACATGTAACTACACGGTTAATGCTTTCCAGGCTGGCGAAGGTTAACAATGCTGTGCTAACGACGCCATTGAAGCTAACTTAGCAACCGGACCGCACAGAGCTATGCTAAAAACATTGGCGCTCCACCTACGCCAGCCAGCCCTCATCAACACCCGTGCTCACCTGCGTTCCAGCGATCGGCGGAAGGACTTCACCCGATGCGTTTGGCAGCCCGGAGACGTAGGAAGTCAAGGTGAGGTCGGCGGCTAGCGCGTCTGCTCTCCAACAAAGTCCTCCTGGTTGTGTTGCTGTAGTCCGCTGCTAATACACCGATCCCACCTACAACTGTCTTCTTTGCAGCCTTCATTGTTCATTAAACAAATTGCAAAAGATGTCCAGAATACTGTGGAATTATGAAATGAAAACAGAGCTTTTTGTATAGGATTCTACGGGGTACCATAACTTCCGTTAAACTGACTTCGTCACGCGCTTACGTCATCATACCGCGACGTTTCAGCCGGAAGTTTCCCGGGAAATTTAAAATGTCACTTTATAAGTTAACCCGGCCGTATTGGCATGTGTTGCAATGTTAAGATTTCATCATTGATACATAAACTATCAGACTGCGTGGTCGCTAGTAGTGGCTTTCAGTAGGCCTTTAAGCTGGCGACAGTGCTATTCCAAAATGTCTCCTTCAACCCTTGACGTCACACGCAAACGTCATCATACGTAGACGTTTTCAGCCGGAAGTTTCCCGGGAAATTTTAAATGTCACTTTATAAGTTAACCCGGCCGTATTGGCATGTGTTGCAATGTTAAGATTTCATCATTGATATATAAACTATCAGACTGCGTGGTCGCTAGTAGTGGCTTTCAGTAGGCCTTTAAAGAAAGTGTCGAGCCAAAGTGCCGAATGAAAGGACCGGTGCTACAACTCAGCGTAAAGAGAACGTCTCGACCTACAAAACTCAACTGCGGCTATTTTTGCACTAATCACTGCATTGTTTCATTTAAGGGGGATTTTAACGACAATAGCTGCTGTGCAAATTAAACCCGTGACCTTCCTGTTGTGAGACAGTCATTTCCCTGCCAGCAAAGATGAACTCCGCCTCTCGTGCGACGACGTCTGATGGCTGACCTATAGACGAGATGGTTGACTAAATGCGGCGGGGAGGTTAAATGGAACGTTTAAGGTGGGGAATTGACTAATCAACGCCGAGGGCTTGGCGCGTGCAGATGGAGAACGCGAGTGGTGACATTTCTATTTGGCAAAGAAAAGGCCATACTCAGCAGGAGTTATCAAAGGCAAAAAAGTAAAAAGTTGGGAGTTCGCTATCTGCCTGGCTCCCTCTTCCCCCTGGAGATACTCATGTTAAGCATAATTAAGCAGATTTGATTAGCATCAAGCCTGGCTTCCTCTCTTGACTTTTAATGAATGTAAATCTACCATCTACATCCTAAAGATTAATTTCTGCCAATTAAAAAACACAAGAGGGCTTATTGGAGAGGGGCGAGGGGGGTGTGGGGGGAGAAGGGGCGTTCAAGTCCTTTGAGTTGGGAGTACAGTCCGAGTTTTATCCCCCCCTCAGTTGTCGTACGGCAAGATGGTCTCTGGAGATCTG
This sequence comes from Entelurus aequoreus, assembly GCF_033978785.1. Lineage (NCBI taxonomy): Eukaryota > Metazoa > Chordata > Actinopteri > Syngnathiformes > Syngnathidae > Entelurus > Entelurus aequoreus. The sequence continues at coordinate 71,339,368 of NC_084739.1, forward strand.
TGACGCTCCCTCACGACCAAGATCATTATCTGCACAATGTTCCGTGAAAGCCACTTTGAAAGGACTGCAAGCTCCGTATGTAAATGACGAGAGTGTGTGTGTGTGTGTGTGTTTATAGGAACAGGTAAAAGGGTCAATTTGTCAAGACAAGGTTATTGCTGCCTGATTATGAGCTTTTCACGGCACCGCGAGACATTACAGACACGTCTTTTTGTTGGTTCACCATCACGTGACCTATCAGTGGCAACTGGAATACCGTGGGGAGGTTCTGCTTATTGCCCACTAATGATTAATTGATTGATTGAAACGTTTATTAGTAGATTGCACAGTTCAGTACATATTCCGTACAATTGACCACTAAATGGTAACACCCCAATAAGTTGTTCAACTTGTTTATGTCGGGGTCCACGTTAATCAATTCATGGTAAAATGAGTGACTTTCTTTCAAAAAGAAGACTGATTTACTTCAGCACATATATTTGATCAAATATCTAAAACATTTGAAAGCATATTCTACAATTTTTTGGGTCCTAAATTAAGCATTTTCAAAACATAACAGAGGCTAAACAAACGACAAATGTCAATGCTACACTACTATTGGCCAATAGATGAGACTAAGCCAAATCAGAGAACACTGTTTAGTATCGTGGCCACTGATTGGCTCAGCCACAGGCAGCTAAGGCTGCAGCTAACGATTATTTTTCTATCGATTAATCTATTGATTATTTTTTCGATTAATCGGTTAATCTATAGATTGTTTTTTTTCGATTAATCTATAGATTATTTTTCCTTTTACCGATTATTTTTTTTATTTAAAATGAAGATGAAAAAATAAATGTAGGCCAGTTTTTTCAAAAGGCATGGCTTTTATTTACAAAAAAAAAAAAAGTATGGCCACTCAGTCAACATTGACAACAACATGACAAAATATTCTGTAACAATGTAAACATTTAAAACTTTTAACATTTAACAAAATTAAAAGTAGCTTATTTGCTTTTTAATGTGCAAATATAAAAGTAAACATCCAGTGCAAATCTTAATATTCTGCAATAGTATAAGCATTTCAAAAGTAAAAGTATTGCTTATTTTGCGTTACAATGTGCAAAAATAAAGATAAACATCCAATACAAAAAAGTGCAAAACGAAATATTCTGTAACAACAGTGTAAACATTTCAACAAAAGTGAAAGTATTGCTTATTTGCTAAAATGTGCAAAAATAAAGATAAACATCCAATACAAAAAAGCGCCAATCTAAATATTCTGGAGCACTGTAAACATTAAGTATTGCTTTTAAAATGTGCAAAACTCATTCCAGTGAGTGACTAACAGTTGTAATGAAGAAAGGTTAGCATGTCTACATGCTCTGGGGTGAGGCTGATTCTTTTCTTGTTTACAATATTCCCAGCAGCTGAAAATAGGTGCTCAGAAGGGGTCGATGTGGCTGGAACTGAGAGGTAATTAGCCTTCACCTCAAGCCAGGACTGCGAGTGAGCTGAGCTGCAGTTTAAGTTTCTAGAAGGTCAACGGGCTCATAGTGATGTTACTAGTAGTTGACTGGGGGGTGTTTATTATCATTTGGGGAGAGTCCGCTGCCTGATGCTCACCTGCTAAACACCTATCTGCTCGACGCTGAAGCGCTGACTACATGCGCTCTGAATACGCACTGCTGATTGGCTGTTAACGCTCTGAATACGCACTGCTGATTGGCTGTTAGCGCTTTCTGTGTACCAATCAGATGGTTGTGTGGGTGGGACAATGCTGCGTGCTGAGACAGAGGCAGAAGTAGCAAAGCAGCTTGTTAAGACTTTAGCTTTAGCTTAGAAACTCGTTCGGTACACCCCCATACCGAACTGAAAGCCCCGTACCGAAACGGTTCAATACAACACACGTACCGTTACACCCCTAGCAGATACAAATGACACATTCATGTTTTTGTGTAATGATGACAACAAATGCTAACGCGGACGATTGACTAGTTGATGGTTGATGGTTTTCTTTTCAAATGTTCGTTCATAGCCGTTGTGCTGCTATGATAGGCCATTCCCGCTCGACACAGTGTGCATACAACAACATTATTAGGCCGTGTATTGAAATACTCCCACACTTTTGATGGCTTTTGGCGTGATTTTTCCCCCTCGCTCGCACCGTCTGCTTTGCGCTCCGCCATGACGGTAGTGTGACGTAAATATGCGACGCACTAAAACGGCGTCGACGTATTTACGTAACCGATGACGTCGACTACGTCGACGCGTCCATATTGCTATTATTAGCTAACAACACCTAAAGGTAATGTGCGTGCATGTGTTACGTACGTACGTAATTAAGTCATTAAGTACAAGAAGCCGTAAATAGGGCGGGAAATACTGTGTCAAATACTTTGGAATGTTAGCGCCCTCTAGGCACATGTGTCAATATTGCAAACATTCTTTTAAGTAAATTTTCATTAAAAAATTTTTTTTATTGTATAGTACATTTTACTTCTTAATTCATGTATTTATTCTTTATTACTAAATGGTATTTTACAAACTAATAACATTGGCAGTCTTTTGCTTTTCTGTCCCTATTAGACAATGGTAATATGACAACATGTTAAACACACTAAGTAAACACTTAGTAACTAATAAGCTCTGCGTCTTTTCGAACATATTGTGCATACACGTAATGTTCTTTAATGTAACTTTGTTAGGCATGTTGGAAATAAACTGAACCTTAAACCCCAACTCTCCAAAGACTAATGGAGAATATAATACCGAGTGGTGTTATAATTGCACTAAGTGTTCTCAATACAACTGTATATTGTGCCAAAATGACAATTAACTTCCTTGTTTAGTGCAAATGTTAAATGTCTATTTGCATGTGTTTACATTTACTGTGTCAACATCAGGCAGCAGCACCACAAAAGTAAACAATAATCAATAAATACTACAAACATGAAACCTTACACACTGTTTACTTGCCCTAGACCAGGGCTGTCAAACTCATTTTAGCTCAGGGGCCACATGGAGGACAATATATTCCCAAGTGGGCCAGACTGGTAAAATCATGGCATGACAACCTAAAAATAAAGACGACTTCAGATTGTTTTGTTTAAAAATAAAACTAGCCCGTTCTGAAAATGTAAAAAAAATATATATATATTGCGGTTAATAGTATTCCATTTTCATTTGTCCTTATTTATACTTTATGAATAAATGATGTGATAATGATAATCAGCCAAATAGGTGAAATTTAATCTGGCAGAGTTTTAAAATGCTCCCATTAGTGTTTTTTAATCCATCAGAATATGAAATCAATAACATCAAAATGAAATTAAAGGATGTTATTAATGTCATTGACTCATTTTCCTCAACTGATGTACAAACATGTGATTTATTCTGTACATATGTAGCATCATCAACAATAAAACTTGTGAATTTAGACTCATTTCATTCGCATGAAGTTAGATGGAGATACATATTATTTGATCATATTTATGTGCGCCCAGAAAATGTGTCCCCAACATGAATGTGCAGATGACCAAAAGCATTGATTTGGGTAACAAATGTCAACAACATGGTTGACATTATGGCATGAAGGTAACAATCCACATGTTGTATACCAGGGGTCACCAACGCGGTGCCCGCGGGCACCAGGTAGCCCGTAAGGACCAGATGAGTAGCCCGCTGGCCTGTTCTAAAAATAGCAGCACTTACCAGTGAGCTGCCTCTATTTTTTAAATTGTATTTATTTACTAGTAAACTGGTCTCACTTTGCCCGACATTTTTAATTCTAAGAGAGACAAAACTCAAATAGAATTTGAAAATCCAAGAAAATATTTTAAAGACTTGGTCTTCACTTGTTTAAATAAATTCATAAATTTTTTTACTTTGCTTCTTATAACTTTCAGAAAGACAATTTTAGAGAAAAAATACAACCTTAAATGATTTTAGGATTTTCAAACACATACCTTTTTACCTTTTAAATTCCTTCCTCTTCTTTCCTGACAATTTAAATCGATGTTCAAGTAAATGTATTGTTTTTATTGTAAAAAATAATAAATACATTTTAATTTAATTCTTCATTTTAGCTTCTGTTTTTTCGACGAAGAATATTTGTGAAATATTTCTTCAAACTTATTATGATTAAAATTCAAAAAAATTATTCTGGCAAATCTAGAAAATCTGTAGAACCAAATTTAAATCTTATTTCAAAGTCTTTTGAATTTATTTTAAAATTTTTGTTCTGGAAAATCTAGAAGAAATAATGATTTGTCTTTGTTAGAAATATAGCTTGGTCCAAATTTGTTATATATTCTAACAAAGTGCAGATTGGATTTTAACCTATTTAAAACATGTCATCAAAATTCTAAAATTAATCTTAATCAGGAAAAATGACTAATGATGTTCCATAAATTATTTTTTAAATTTTTTAAAAAAGATTCGAATTAGCTAGTTTTTCTCGTCTTTTTTTCGGTTGAATTTTGAATTTTAAAGAGTCGAAATTGAAGATAAACTATGTTTCAAAATTTAATTGTCAGTTTTTTTTTTGTTTTCTCCTCTTTTAAACCGTTCAATTAAGTGTAAATATCATTAATTATTAATAATAACATAGAGTTTAAGGTAAATTGAGCAAATTGGCTATTTCTGGCAATTTATTTAAGTGTGTATCAAACTGGTAGCCCTTCGCATTAATCACTACCCAAGAAGTAGCTCTTGCTTTCAAAAAGGTTGGTGACCCCTGTTGTATACTATCACTAATACGCAGCGTAAGTAGGTAGTGTCCACACACGGAAGTGTTGCTTCTGTCCTAAATACAGCACATAGCTACGCTCGCTCGGAAGTCATGCGCGGGATACAAATAACTGCTATTGCGACATCCAGTGGACACATTTAGAACAGCAGTCAAAAATTACAGCCCATTTTTATACTAAGCAAACTGATCTCGCGGGCTGGATAAAACCTGTTGGCGGGCCTGATCCGGCCTGTGGGCCATACGTTTGACACCCCTGCCCTACACAGTCACTTCATACAGGTTTTCTCCGTTGAATGGTCGATATGTGCTTTTAAATTATTTTATATTCTGTGCTTGCACTGTATTGTGATTTAGCTGTGATTGGTGTTATTGATTGGCGACTTGTCCAGGGTGTACCCCGCCTTCCGCCCGAATGCAGCTGAGATAGGCTCCAGCACCCCCCGCGACCCCAAAAGGGACAAGCGGTAGAAAATGGATGGATGGATGGTGTTATTGATGCAGACATGTGTTTGTATACGAGATTAGAATAATACACAAAGCGTGCTACTGTGAACATACCAATCCATTATTTATAAGTTCTAATGTGTTAAACATTTTCAGATATTGTGTTTTTAAAAACAAAGGAAATTATGTTTCGAGTAAAGAACAGCCTTCCAGCTTGTATTCTCAAGTTATTTCAATTAAGAGGAGAAAACTATAATTTACGGGGGATATTGATTTTTGAAATAGGTAAAGTAAGAAGGAATATAAAATACAAATGTATTTCAGTTTTAGGAGTTAAATGGTGGAAGAAGCTCAGTTATGAGCTGAAGACACGTAGTTCTTTGTTAGGGTTTAAGAAAACCTTGAAAGGTGAAATAATTGAAAATTATAAAATATAGTAACAATTACTTTCATCTAGGGCTGCAACAACTAATCGATTAAATCGATTAAAATCGATTATAAAAATAGTTGCCGATTAATTTAGTCATCGATTCGTTGGATCTATGCTATGCGCATGCGCAGGGGCTTTAAAAAAAAAAAAAAAATATATATATATATATATATTTTTTAAATAAACCTTTATTTATAAACTGCAACATGTACAAACAGCTGAGAAACAATAATCAAAATAAGTATGGTGCCAGTATGCTGTTTTTTTTCCAATAAAATGCTGGAAAGGATAGAAATGTAGTTTGTCTCTTTTGTCCGATTATTAATCGATTAATCGAAGTAATAATCGACAGATTAATCGATTATCAAATTAATCGTTAGTTGCAGCCCTACTTTCATCCCATTGATTTTTTTAACGTTGATGTTCCAGGCAATCTAACTTTCAGTGAATGTAAAGGATAGGCAAATATAAGCTTTGGCTTCAGCCTATTCCTTTTCGGTCATTCTTTTTCTTTTTCTGTGTAAATGTGTATGATTGTTAAATATGTCTAATCTGTACTGTTAAACTGGTCACACAAAACGGTTGATGGTTGATTATATGACCGAATTAAACTTATTTCATTCATTCATATACGACACATATGGTTGTATTTTGACGACGTCAGGCTTGTATTGACATGGTGGACGTCATGCTCGGTTTATAGCACAGCCATTGTATCTCCTTTCACTGCCACAGTAGCTGTGAGACAACAAACCAAGTACTTGTAGAACTCAAAACACATTTCAAAGAGATATTTGCAGGGTGTTTGAAGAGTGCTGTGGTAATGTAACAAAAGGCAAAACAATTCTCTTTGTCTGGCATTTGTCAGGATTCTCACGTCATCTTTGATCATTTGCCATTTCTATTTTGCTGTTTGATGATGACAACATTCTGCTGCTACAGCTAAGACTGCAATCACTCACGAGGAGAGACAACTAAGTATACTTCTTGCACACTCTGGTGAGGTTTGCTATAGCGCAGTGATTCTCAAACTGGTACACCAAAGATTTGATGCATTACTTAAGTTCAGTCTTTTATTTTTCTAAATTCAAACAAAGTGTTACTGTTCAAACTGTGTGTAATGTTACAGTGGCCAAAACTATTAAATATACTTTTGAAATAACACTTGTCACAGCCCGAGTGCACACCAGTGCGCATTCATGTGTGCGCTGCGCTGGGAGCGCGCCAGGCGCATGTCAGTCTGGCGGCAGCAAGCAGCTGTCACTGATCAGAAGACCTGCCTTCATAAGCCTGCACAACCTGCTATCCCGCGCCAGAACGTAGCTACCTGTTCAGTACAGTAAGCCTAATCGTCAAGCTCTATGCGCACTCTTTGCTCTCTGTGTTCACTGTCTCGTGTCCTCCTTGTCGCCTCTGTGCAGTCTGCCTTCATTCCCACGTCACGAGCTATGTGTGTCGTCTTCCCGTATTCCCTCTGGTTCTCTGGCTGCTTCTTGGATCTCGACCTCCCGCCTGGACACGGACTCTGACGCCTCGCTATCGCCCCCGACTACCTGCCTGTCTCACGGACCTTGGAGCCTGTTTTTCTCCTCCAGGACTTCCGCCTCTCGCTCAACACTTCGGTAACACACAACAGTTAACTCACACACATACACGCCCTTTTGGCTTAGTCACACTCCATACTCTTGTTTATTAATATTATTATTTCATATATTATTATTTATTTAATATTTTTATTTATCATACATACATACAGTACACACACACACACACACACATATATATATATATTGGCGTTGTTAGGCCTATTTTAGGGGGGCTCAAGCCCCCCTAAAATATTCTTAAGCCCCCCTAAATAATTTGGTGTTATATATATATTTTTTAATTTTTTTTTTACAAATACTTGCCGACATGTATATTCATTATAAAGTGGTACGAATATGAGTTTAAATAAATAATCATATAACCTGTCATTATTCACTCAGTTTCCCCTCACTTCATAGCGTAAAGTAGAGAGCCCCTTTAGTGCGTCGGTATCCAATCCATTCCACTTGTTCATATAGAAAATGCCCACATCACTCAAAATCCTTACGTAACATCACCAGAATTATTGACAAATATTTTCTCCTACGTGGACTTCCGACTTCCTTTACAATGAGTGAAGCTGCACGAAACCTTGTGTCTGCAATTGTAAATAATTTAGTTTTTAAGTTTTGTGTTTCTTGTAGAATCTATATAAAGTAATATACATTAGCCTATTGTTAAAATAACGAAAAAAACATCATTAAATATATTTGTTTTATTGTATTGTTACATTAATAGCTGTTGTATTATTATAGGCTTGTTAAACATTTCATAGGATTTTCAGAGGGAGGAAAAACCAAGACATTTAATGTAAAATGTAAAATGAATAAATACATAAAAAGAAAAAGAAAAAAAATGGTTAAAAGCCAGTCCCATTTCATCCCGGGCATTTAAAAAAATAATAATAATAACAATTAATAATTTTTAAAGTCTTTGTTAGCCGTTTGTGAAGTTTTGTGCTTGTGCGCTACGTTTGCTCGCATCCTGTGCATCTCCTGCTGTCCTTAAAAGCTAGTGACGCCCCTGTGTGTGTGTGTGTATATAATATATATATATATATATATATATATATATATATATATATATATATATATATATATATATAGAATATCTCCCTAATTCTGAGTTCTCAAGGTTGGCAAGTATGCCCGAATAAGTTTTTCAACTTGTTTAAGTCGGGGTCCACGTTAATCAATTCATGGTAAAACTTAAGGTTTGTTTGCTTCCAAAAATAGTCCTCTGTCTCTATTTTTAGAAGTATGACACAATTAGATAAACACAATGTTAAGAGGGAGATTACAAGGTTTTAATATGTGGCGAGAAAAGCCAGCTTTGGGCTGCTCCACGTGGCCTCGTCGCCATCTTAACATGAATATTCAAGTGTATTAGGCGTTTAGAAATCGGCTTATGTCAAGTTTATGTCGGCTAATCTTCCTCTCTCTCTCTCTTCCAGACTCCTCCTCTTTATGATAATGTGACAAGAGCATCTCCTGCTCCGAGACAAGCCTCCATTCCGAGTCAACTATGTGATCTCCTCCATCCTTCCAGCCTCCCGCCCACTCACACTCACACTCACTCTCACACTTCCACTCCGCCTTCGCGTCGCGCCAAACTTACTTTCTCTCACTTTAAAGTTGACTTTTTTTTTTTCTTGCGATAATTCCACTGACCGGCATGGCGACGACAACTCCGGCCGCTCCGACGCTGCTCCCCGTGGCTCCGCTCGGTCACCACCCGGCGCAGAGTTCCGCCTCTCCGGCCGCTCACTCGCCGCCACCCGCGGCCACCTCCGCCACTTCCTCCCCGGCTCCTCCGGCGGCGCGCCCGACGCTGCTTCACCATTTCCGGGCGGACTTCTTACTCCCGAACGGAACCCAGCTCAAGGTCGGCCCCGTGTCCGGTGGCCCCGGCAAGCCCGTTTACGCCACGCCGTCGCCGGTGGAGAGCACTGCACAGAACAACGAGTGCCGGCTGGTGGAGGTGAAGGGCGCCAAGCTGGCGTCGTTCACCGTCAGAGACACGGAGCTCATCTGCCTGCCGCAGGCCTTCGACGTCTTCCTCAAGCACCTGGTGGGCGGGCTGCACACCGTCTACACCAAGCTCAAGCGGCTGGACATCACGCCGGTGGTGTGCAACGTGGAGCAGGTCCGAGTGCTCCGGGGACTCGGGGCCATCCAGCCCGGCGTCAACCGCTGCAAACTCATCTCCAGGCAGGACTTCGAGACACTTTATAACGACTGTACCAATGCCAGGTGAGCTCCGGGGGGGCGGGCGGGCGGGGGTGATTTAGGGTCAGGCAACACGCGTCCACCTGTGACCCGGATGTCAATCTACAGATAGGGTGGGGGTGATTCAGGGTCAGGCAACACGCGTCAATCTACAGATACAAAATCTCTAAAGACGTGTCATTTAATTCACGCCAGCACTTCCCTCAAAAGTTCTTAATGTTAACTGACACATTTCATTGTAGAAATATAATAGAAAGACACAAAATAATTCAAAAGTCGAGAATATGCTCACGCACCCTCGGCTACATTTGTGTGCAGAGTAAAGACATGTAATTTAATTAACCCGAGCACTTCTCTCGAAGGTTCTTAATGATAAATAAACATTGATTGATTGATTGATTGATAACTGCCAAATTTTATTATAGAAACACAAAGAAAGAAACAAAGTAATCCAAAAGTGGAAACTATGCTTACTCACCCTAGGCTACATTTGTGTGCGGAATAAAGACGTATCATTTAATTATCGCGATCACTTCCCTCAAAAGTTCTTAATGATAACCACCACATTTCATTATAGAAATATAATAGAAAGACACAAAATAATCCAAAAGTCGAGACTATGCTTACGCACCCTCGGCTACATTTGTGTAAAGACGTGTAATTTAATTAACGCGAGCACTTCTCTCGAAGGTTCTTAATGATAACCGCCACATTTCATTTGACAAATATAATAGAAAGACACAAAATAATTCAAAAGTCGAGACTATGCTCACGCACCCTCGGCTACATTTGTGTGCAGAGTAAAGACATGTAATTTAATTAACGCGAGCACTTCTCTCGAAGGTTCTTAATGATAACCGCCACATTTCATTATATAAATATAATAGAAAGACACAAAATAATTCAAAAGTCGAGACTATGCTCACGCACCCCCGGCTACATTTGTGTGCAGAGTAAAGACATGTAATTTAATTAACGCGACCACTTCTCTCGAAGGTTTTTAATGATAACCGCCACATTTCATTGTAGAAATATAATAGAAAGACACAAAATAATTCAAAAGTCGAAACTATGCTTACGCACCTTCGGCTACATTTGTGTGCAGAGTAAAGACATGTAATTTAATTAACGCGAGCACTTCTCTCGAAGGTTCTTAATGATAACCGCCACATTTCATTATACAAATATAATAGAAAGACACAAAATAATTCAAAAGTCGAGACTATGCTCACGCACCCCCGGCTACATTTGTGTGCAGAGTAAAGACATGTAATTTAATTAACGCGAGCACTTCTCTCGAAGGTTCTTAATGATAACCGCCACATTTCATTATACAAATATAATAGAAAGACACAAAATAATTCAAAAGTCGAGACTATGCTCACGCACCCCCGGCTACATTTGTGTGCAGAGTAAAGACATGTAATTTAATTAACGCGACCACTTCTCTCGAAGGTTTTTAATGATAACCGCCACATTTCATTGTAGAAATATAATAGAAAGACACAAAATAATTCAAAAGTCGAAACTATGCTTACGCACCTTCGGCTACATTTGTGTGCAGAGTAAAGACATGTAATTTGATTAACGCGAGCACTTCTCTCGAAGGTTCTTAATGATAACCGCCACATTTCATTATACAAATATAATAGAAAGACACAAAATGATTCAAAAGTCGAGACTATGCTCACGCACCCTCGGCTACATTTGTGTGCAGAGTAAAGACATGTAATTTAATTAACGCGAGCACTTCTCTCGAAGGTTTTTAATGATAACCGCCACATTTCATTGTAGAAATACAATAGAAAGACACAAAATAATTCAAAAGTCCAGACTATGCTCACGCACCCTCTGCTACATTTGTGTGCAGAGTAAAGACATGTAATTTAATTAACGCGAGCACTTCTCTCGAAGGTTTTTAATGATAACCGCCACATTTCATTGTAGAAATATAATAGAAAGACACAAAATAATTCAAAAGTCGAGACTATGCTCACGCACCCCCGGCTACATTTGTGTGCAGAGTAAAGACATGTAATTTAATTAACGCGACCACTTCTCTCGAAGGTTTTTAATGATAACCGCCACATTTCATTGTAGAAATATAATAGAAAGACACAAAATAATTCAAAAGTCGAAACTATGCTTACGCACCTTCGGCTACATTTGTGTGCAGAGTAAAGACATGTAATTTGATTAACGCGAGCACTTCTCTCGAAGGTTCTTAATGATAACCGCCACATTTCATTATACAAATATAATAGAAAGACACAAAATGATTCAAAAGTCGAGACTATGCTCACGCACCCTCGGCTACATTTGTGTGCAGAGTAAAGACATGTAATTTAATTAACGCGAGCACTTCTCTCGAAGGTTTTTAATGATAACCGCCACATTTCATTGTAGAAATACAATAGAAAGACACAAAATAATTCAAAAGTCCAGACTATGCTCACGCACCCTCTGCTACATTTGTGTGCAGAGTAAAGACATGTAATTTAATTAACGCGAGCACTTCTCTCGAAGGTTTTTAATGATAACCGCCACATTTCATTGTAGAAATATAATAGAAAGACACAAAATAATTCAAAAGTCGAAACTAAGCTTACGCACCTTCGGCTACATTTCTGTGCAGAGTAAAGACATGTAATTTAATTAATGCGAGCACTTCTCTCAAAGGTTCTTAATGATAACCGCCACATTTCATTATACAAATATAATAGAAAGACACAAAATAATTCAAAAGTCGAGACTATGCTCACGTACCCTCGGCTACATTTGTGTGCAGAGTAAAGACATGTAATTTAATTAACGCGAGCACTTCTCTCGAAGGTTCTTAATGATAACCGCCACATTTCATTATATAAATATATTATAGAAAGACACAAAATAATCCAAAAGTCAAAACGATGCTTACTCACCCTCGGCTACATTCGTGTGCGGAATTAAGACGTGTCATTTAATTAACGCGAGCACTTCCCTCAAAAGTTCTTAATGATAACCGCCACATTTCATTGTAGAAATATAATCGAAAGATACAAAATAATCCAAAAGTCGAAACTATGCTTACGCGCCCTCGGCTACATTTGTGTGCAGAATAAAGACATGTAATTTAATTAACGCAAGCACTTCTCTCGAAGGTTCTTAATGATAACCGCCACATTTTATTATAGAAACACAAAGAAAGAAACAAAGTAATCCAAAAGTGGAAACTATGCTTACTCACCCTAGGCTACATTTGTGTGCGGGATAAAGACGTCTCATTTAATTATCGCGATCACTTCCCTCAAAAGTTCTTAATGATAACGACCACATTTCATTATAGAAATATAATAGAAAGACACAAAATAATCCAAAAGTCGAGACTATGCTTACGCACCCTCGGCTACATTTGTGTGCAGAATAAAGACATGTAATTTAATTAACGCAAGCACTTCTCTCGAAGGTTCTTAATGATAACCGCCACATTTTATTATAGAAACACAAAGAAAGAAACAAAGTAATCCAAAAGTGGAAACTATGCTTACTCACCCTAGGCTACATTTGTGTGCGGGATAAAGACGTCTCATTTAATTATCGCGATCACTTCCCTCAAAAGTTCTTAATGATAACGACCACATTTCATTATAGAAATATAATAGAAAGACACAAAATAATTCAAAAGTCGAGACTATGCTCACGCACCCCCGGCTACATTTGTGTGCAGAGTAAAGACATGTAATTTAATTAACGCGACCACTTCTCTCGAAGGTTTTTAATGATAACCGCCACATTTCATTGTAGAAATATAATAGAAAGACACAAAATAATTCAAAAGTCGAAACTATGCTTACGCACCTTCGGCTACATTTGTGTGCAGAGTAAAGACATGTAATTTGATTAACGCGAGCACTTCTCTCGAAGGTTCTTAATGATAACCGCCACATTTCATTATACAAATATAATAGAAAGACACAAAATGATTCAAAAGTCGAGACTATGCTCACGCACCCTCGGCTACATTTGTGTGCAGAGTAAAGACATGTAATTTAATTAACGCGAGCACTTCTCTCGAAGGTTTTTAATGATAACCGCCACATTTCATTGTAGAAATACAATAGAAAGACACAAAATAATTCAAAAGTCCAGACTATGCTCACGCACCCTCTGCTACATTTGTGTGCAGAGTAAAGACATGTAATTTAATTAACGCGAGCACTTCTCTCGAAGGTTTTTAATGATAACCGCCACATTTCATTGTAGAAATATAATAGAAAGACACAAAATAATTCAAAAGTCGAGACTATGCTCACGCACCCCCGGCTACATTTGTGTGCAGAGTAAAGACATGTAATTTAATTAACGCGACCACTTCTCTCGAAGGTTTTTAATGATAACCGCCACATTTCATTGTAGAAATATAATAGAAAGACACAAAATAATTCAAAAGTCGAAACTATGCTTACGCACCTTCGGCTACATTTGTGTGCAGAGTAAAGACATGTAATTTGATTAACGCGAGCACTTCTCTCGAAGGTTCTTAATGATAACCGCCACATTTCATTATACAAATATAATAGAAAGACACAAAATGATTCAAAAGTCGAGACTATGCTCACGCACCCTCGGCTACATTTGTGTGCAGAGTAAAGACATGTAATTTAATTAACGCGAGCACTTCTCTCGAAGGTTTTTAATGATAACCGCCACATTTCATTGTAGAAATACAATAGAAAGACACAAAATAATTCAAAAGTCCAGACTATGCTCACGCACCCTCTGCTACATTTGTGTGCAGAGTAAAGACATGTAATTTAATTAACGCGAGCACTTCTCTCGAAGGTTTTTAATGATAACCGCCACATTTCATTGTAGAAATATAATAGAAAGACACAAAATAATTCAAAAGTCGAAACTAAGCTTACGCACCTTCGGCTACATTTCTGTGCAGAGTAAAGACATGTAATTTAATTAATGCGAGCACTTCTCTCAAAGGTTCTTAATGATAACCGCCACATTTCATTATACAAATATAATAGAAAGACACAAAATAATTCAAAAGTCGAGACTATGCTCACGTACCCTCGGCTACATTTGTGTGCAGAGTAAAGACATGTAATTTAATTAACGCGAGCACTTCTCTCGAAGGTTCTTAATGATAACCGCCACATTTCATTATATAAATATATTATAGAAAGACACAAAATAATCCAAAAGTCAAAACGATGCTTACTCACCCTCGGCTACATTCGTGTGCGGAATTAAGACGTGTCATTTAATTAACGCGAGCACTTCCCTCAAAAGTTCTTAATGATAACCGCCACATTTCATTGTAGAAATATAATCGAAAGATACAAAATAATCCAAAAGTCGAAACTATGCTTACGCGCCCTCGGCTACATTTGTGTGCAGAATAAAGACATGTAATTTAATTAACGCAAGCACTTCTCTCGAAGGTTCTTAATGATAACCGCCACATTTTATTATAGAAACACAAAGAAAGAAACAAAGTAATCCAAAAGTGGAAACTATGCTTACTCACCCTAGGCTACATTTGTGTGCGGGATAAAGACGTCTCATTTAATTATCGCGATCACTTCCCTCAAAAGTTCTTAATGATAACGACCACATTTCATTATAGAAATATAATAGAAAGACACAAAATAATCCAAAAGTCGAGACTATGCTTACGCACCCTCGGCTACATTTGTGTAAAGACGTGTAATTTAATTAATGCGAGCACTTCTCTCGAAGGTGCTTAATGATAATAGCCACATTTCCTTGTAGAAATATAATAGAAAGACACAAAATAATCCAAAAATCGAAACTATGCTTACGCACCCTCGGCTACATTTGTGTGCAGAGTAAAGACATGTAATTTAATTAACACGAGCACTTCTCTCGAAGGTTCTTAATGATAACCGCCACATTTCATTACAGAAATACAATAAAAAGAAACAAAGTAATCCAAAAGTCGAAACTATGCTTACGCTCCTTCGGCTACATTTGTGTGCAGAATAAAGACATGCAATTTAATTAACGCGAGCACTTCTCTCGAAGGTTCTTAATGATAACCGCCACATTTCGTTATCGAAATACAATAGAAAGACACAAAATGATCCACAAGTTGAAACTCATGACTATGCTTACTTACCGACTCCTACATTTTTGTTCAGAATAAAGACATTTACTTTAAATAATATAATTGCTCCTCTCAAAGGTTTTTAATGACAATCAACACATTTTATCACAGAAATACAATACATGCATACAAAGACACAAAATAATCCACCCTCCACTGCATTTTTGTGGAGAATTAAGACAATTCCTTGAATATTTGTGATTGCTCTTCTGAGGTTCTTAGTGATAAAAAAAAAAGTTTTATAAATAACATAAATACAAAGACACAAAATAATCCAAAAGTCAAAACTCACGACTCTGCTTTCTCACTATTGACTCAATTTTTATGCGGAATAAAGACACTTACTTTAATTCATGTGATTGCTCCTCTCAACTGTTTTTAATGACAATCAACACGTTTTATCATAAAAATACAATACATGCATACAAAGACACAAAATAATCCAAAAGTCAAAACTATGTTTACGTGCCCTCGGCTACATTTGTGTGCAGAATAAAGACATGCAATTTAATTAACGCGAGCACTTCTCTCGAAGGTTCTTAATGATAACTGCCACATTTCGTTATAGAAATATAATAGAAAGACACAAAATAATCCAAAAGTCGAAACTATGCTTACGCACCCTCGGCTACATTCGTGTGCAGAGTAAAGACATGTAATTTAATTAACGGGGACACTCCTCTCGAAGGTTCTTAATGATAACCGCCACATTTCGTTATAGAAATACAATAGAAAGACACAAAATAATCCAAAAGTTAAACTCATGACTATGCTTACTTGCAGACTCCTACATTTTTGTTCAGAATAAAGACATTTACTTTAAATAATATAATCGCTCCTCTCAAAGGTTTTTAATGATAATCAACACATTTTATCATAGAAATACAAAGACACAAAAGAATCCACCCTCCACTGCATTTTTCAACGAGGATGTCGTTGTCGTTGTGGCTTGTGCAGCCCTTTGAGACACTTGTGATTTAAGGCTATATAAATAAACATTGATTGATTGATTGATTGATTTTTGTGGAGAATTAAGACAATTCCTTGAATAATTATGATTGATAAATAAATGCCACTATTTTGGTGCGTAATGAAAACGTAATGCAATTGCTCCTCTTGCAAGTAATTAATGTTATAACTAGGGCTGCAACTAACGATTAATTTGATAATCGATTAACCTGTCGATTATTACTTCGATTAATCGATTAATAATCGGATGAAAGAGACAAACTACATTTCTATCCTTTCCAGTATTTTATTGAAAAAAAAACAGCATGCTGGCACCATACTTATTTTGATTATTGTTTCTCAGCTGTTTGTACATGTTGCAGTTTATAAATAAAGGTTTATTAAAAAAAAAAAAAAAAAAAAAAAAAAAAAAAAAAAGCCTCTGTGCATGCGCATAGCATAGATCCAACGAATCGATGACTAAATTAATCGGCAACTATTTTTATAATCGATTTTAATCGATTTAATCGATTAGTTGTTGCAGCCCTAGTTATAACCAGCATATTGTATAACAGAAATAAAATACAAAGCCACAAAATAATGCAAAAGTCAAAACGAGTTTGCTTCTAATACTTGCTCTTGACTACATTTGTGTGCAGAATACATACATGTCATTTGAATAATGCGATTGCTCCCCTCAAAGGTTTTCTGTTGTCATGAAATAAAAGAGAAAGACACAAATTAATCCAAAAGATACAGCTCATGACCATGCTTACTCACCCTTGGCTGCATTTGGATGCGGAATAAAGACATTTCCTTTAATTCATGTGATCGCTCCTCTCTGAGGTTCTTAATGAATACCAACACATTTTTATCATTTGATTAAAATACAAAAACACCAAACAATCCAAAAGTCGTAACTGAAGGCAATGCCTACTCACCCTCGGCTACATTTGTGTGCCAAATCAAGACGTGTCATTTAATTAACGCGAGCATTTCTCTCGAAGGTTCTTAATGATAGCCGCCACATTTCATTACAGAAATACAATAGAAAGACACAACATAATCCAAAAGTCGAAACTATGCTTACTCACTCTCAGCTAAATTTGTGTGCGGAATAAAGACATGTCATTTAATTAACGCGAGCACTTCTCTCAAAAGTTCTTAATGATAACCGCCACATTTCGTTATAGAAATACAATAGAAAGACACAAAATGATCCAAAAGATGAAACTCACGACTATGTTTACTTACCGACTCCTACATTTTTGTTCAGAATAAGGACATTTACTTTAATTAATGTTGAAGGTTTTTAATGACAATCAACACATTTTATCATAGAAATACAATACATGCAAACAAAGACACAAAATAGTCCAAAAGTCGAAACTTACGACTGTTCTTACTCACCCTCCGCTGCATTTTTATGGAGAATTAAGACATTTCCTTGAATATTTGTGATTGCTCTTCGGAGGTTCGTAGTGATATCAAACATGTTTTATAAATAACATAAAATACAAAGACACAAAATAATCCAAAAGTCAAAACTCGCTACTCTGCTTTCTCGCTATTGACTACATTTTTATGCGGAATAATTACATTTACTTTAATTAATGTGATTGCTCCTCTCAAACGTTGTTAATGATAACCAACTCATTTTATTACAGCATTAAAATACAAAGAAACTATGCTTATTCACTATCGACTACATTTGTGAGCAGAATAAATACATGCTATTTAAATATTGCAATCCCTCCTCTGCGAGGTCCTTAATGATAACCGCCACATTTCATGATAGAAATGAAATGCAACGACTTAAAATGAAGTCAAACCCACAACCACATTCTTATGCCCAGTACAGACGTGTCATTCAAGTCAAGCCATCACTCCTCTTGCAAGTAATTAATGACAGCCGCCACCTAAGACTGGAGTCAATCCACAAAGTCAAGAAAGTTGCAGAAGTGCAGCGATGTTGAAGTGACGGGACAAGTGGAAGCACCTCCACCCCAGACTGGAGCCCAATCAATCACGCTCATTTTATTACACCTACGAACAATGAACAGCAAGGGCCTCCAACACTTTTGCATAAAAACAGCACTAATGTTGAACTGTATGCATCCTTTTTTTTAGTTTCCAACTAAAATCAGGAGAACACCCTACTTTTGCAAATAGATGACTAAGTCATGTCCAACATTTGCAACCAAGCAATGGCGAGCTGCATTGACATCAGTTCATGCTCACAGAACTTAGATTGGACAGCGCCAGTCTGAGAGGCGGTTGCCAGATCCAAAGGGTTTTCTGTATCTGTAACTCTGTTTTTGGACTATTTAGTATACTACTTGGCGAGCGAGCTCCCTACCTGTTGCGGACACCTGACTTAAGACAATTGGTGCGCACCTTGGTGCGGTTGGCTGACTGCTCGCGATGCCATTACGATTCAGTAGCTACGATTCCATAAAAAAATAGATTATTGACGCATCTTTAAATTATTCAGGCAGTTTTACATCTCTTTTTGTGTCACTAAGTAAGCGTTTATCACTTGCAACTTTTGAAAACTGCATCACATTTATTAAATCAATGAAAATGTGTGCTAAACTGGAACATAAGTGCCAAATGCTGGACTCTATCCAATCCAATCCAATCCACTTTATTTATATAGCACATTTACACAACAAGAATGTTTCCAAAGTGCTGCACAGCCATGTTAAAAACAATATTAAAAACAATATTAAAAAACAATATTATGCTACACCAGGGGTCACCAACGCGGTGCCCGCGGGCACCAGGTAGCCCGTAAGGACCAGATGAGTAGCCCGCTGGCCTGTTCTAAAAATAGCTCAAATAGCAGCACTTACCAGTGAGCTGCCTCTATTTTTTAAATTGTATTTATTTACTAGCAAGCTGCTCTCGCTTTGCTCGACATTTTTAATTCTAGGAGAGACAAAACTCAAATAGAATTTGAAAATCCAAGAAAATATTTTAAAGACTTGGTCTTCACTAACTGACAAAGAAACAGATAACAGATTTGGTGTCCAGTTCAAAGTGTGACATGATTTATTTAAAAAATTTGACAGTTGACTTTTGTATTTTACATGAGTTATTATTTGTACAAACATGGTGCAAAGTAATTCATGATTTGTTCAAAAATGTTAGTGGCTAGCTAGTTAAAATGGGATATTGTGATTTCACAAGACTGTCTTAGAAGTGATCATTTAAAAATGTTCAATTTAAAAAATGTGCACTTAGAGAAAATATAAAAATAAAGTGTTGCATATTGATATTTATCTGTTTCTATATATATTGTGAGAAATCATTAAGATGATCAGTGTTTCCACAAAGATAAATATCATTAACTATTAATAATAACAGAGTTAAAGGTAAATTGAGCAAATTGGCTATTTCTAGCAATTTATTTAAGTGTGTATCAAACTGGTAGCCCTTCGCATTATTCAGTACCCAAGAAGTAGCTCTTGGTTTCAAAAAGGTTGGTGACCCCTGTGCTACACCAATGACTGAATAAAAACAAAGAATAAATGAATAGAAAACCAATACAGAGACAATATAAAAAATAAATATGATTAAAAACGATTTTAAAGGGTAAAACCAATTAAAACAGTAAAATAGACATCAAAATGTATAAAAAAAAATCCACACAGGACAACAGAGGACAGAAGACCACACAACTCACGTAGTGTTAAAAGCCAAAGAATAAAAGTGGGTCTTAATACGAGACTTAAAACACTCCACTGTGGAAGCAGTTTGAACATGGAGGGGCAGAGTGTTCCAGAGTTTAGGGCCGACCACAGAGAAGGCCCCTGTCTCCCCTGGTTTTAAGTCTCGTCCTGGGCACCACGAGCTGGAGCTGGCTCTCGGACCTCAGAGCGCGCGCAGGAGTGTAAATTTGGATGAGGTCCGAGATATACTGAGGTGCCAGTCCATGTAAAGCTTTAAAAACAAACAGCAAGGATTTAAAATCAATTCTAAAATGAACAGGGAGCCAGAGCAAACTCCGAAGAATTGGGGTTATATGCTGGCGTTTCCTGGCCCCTGTTAAAAGTCGTGCTGCCGCGTTGTGGACTAACTGCAACCGGGAAAGAGATTTTTGGCTAATGCCAGCATAAAGTGCATTGCAGTAGTCCAGGCCACTTGAAATAAAAGCATGCACCACTTGTTCAAAAAGGTTAAAAGATAAAAATGGTTTTACATTTGCTAAAAGACAAAGATGATAAAAACACGATTTTAAAACGCCATTGACTTGTTTGTCAAATTTAAAATCGCTGTCTATAGTGACGCCAAAAAAGAGGCGTCACTATAGAAAGAGGTTCCGCAGCCTCCGTAGCAGAACCTCCAGGTTCTGTAACAGCTTCTTCCCTCAGGCCGTAAGACTCTTGAACGCATCATAATTATCCCCTCAATTCCCCCCAAAAAATGGATGAACTGTCTGGAATATAAAGACAATATAACATACATCCATAAACGTGGATGCATATGCAAAAGTGCAATATATTTATCTGTACAGTAATCTATTTATTTATATCTGCACCTTATTGCTCTTTTATCCTGCACTACCATGAGCTCAGGCAACAAAATTTCGTTCTTATCTGTACTGCAAAGTTCAAATTTGAATGACAATAAAAAGGAAGTGAACGTCAAAATCAGGGGTCACCAACCTTTTTGAAAGCAAGAGCTACTTCTTGGGTAGTGATTAATGCGAAGGGCTACCAGTTTGATACACACTTAAATAAATTGCCAGAAATAGCCAATTTGCTCAATTTACCTTTAACTCTATGTTATTATTAATAATTAATGATATTTACACTTAATTGAACGGTTTAAAAGAGGAGAAAACACGAAAAAAAATGACAATTAAATTTTGAAACATAGTTTATCGTCAATTTCGACTCTTTAAAATTCAAAATTCAACCGAAAAAAAGGAGAGAAAAACTAGCTAATTCGAATCTTTTTGAAAAAATTACAAGAATAATTTATGGAACGTCATTAGTAATTTTTCCTGATTAAGATTAATTTTAGGATTTTGATGACATGTTTAAATCCAATCTACACTTTGTTAGAATATATAACAAATTGGACCAAGCTATATTTCTAACAAAGACAAATCATTATTTCTTCTAGATTTTCCAGAACAAAAATTTTAAAAGAAATTCAAAAGGCTTTGAAATAAGATTTAAATTTGATTCTACAGATTTTCTAGATTTGCCAGAATAATTTTTTTGAATTTTAATCATAATAAGTTTGAAGAAATATTTCACAAATATTCTTCTTCGAAAAAACAGAAGCTAAAATGAAGAATTAAATTCAAATGTATTGATTATTCTTTACAATAAAAACAATACATTTACTTGAACATTGATTTAAATTTTCAGGAAAGAAGAGGAAGGAATTTAAAAGGTAAGAAGGTATATGTGTTTAAAAATCTTAAAATCATTTTTAAGGTTGTATTTTTTCTCTAAAATTGTCTTTCTGAAAGTTATAAGAAGCAAAGTAAAAAAATTAATGAATTTATTTAGACAAGTGAAGACCAAGTCTTTAAAATATTTTCTTGGATTTTCTAATTCTGTTTGAGTTTTGTCTCTCTTAGAATTAAAAATGTCGAGCACAGCGAGACCAGCTTGCTAGTAAATAAATAAAATAAAAAAAATCGAGGCAGCTCACTGGTAAGTGCTGCTATTTGAGCTATTTTTAGAACAGGCCAGCGGGCTACTCATCTGGGGCCGTACTTATCAAGCTTCTTAGAATGACTCCTAAGAAGTCTGCTAAGAGTTGACTTAAGAGTAAATAAATTCTTCGCTGAAAGCTGCATTTAAAAGTTAGTTATCAAGCGTCTTACTCACACTTTCAGCGAAGTGTAGGACTGAATCTTAAGTGTCACACTCAGAGCTGAATTACGACATTACTATGTGCCGTAAACGGAATTTTAGGTGACGTCATTTCTGTGTCCATAGAAATGACCAATCACGGAAGGGAATCCGTTGTCTAAGAATAAAGAAATATCTTGGAAATATTTAAGTGGACAATGGGAGTGTATATTTTGACAATAAACTACAAAATAATACAAAACAAACTAGTCCCCGCCGGCACTCACGCTACCGCTCCCTCTCTTCTCTCGCCCACACACTCACTGACGTCACTCACCTCACGGCCACACACATACGCTACTGTCATAACATTTTCTTTCCAATTCATTAATTAGGCAACTAATTTGAAACTGGTGTGGGTGGCTCTATATATACTAGCCCACTGCAGACACATGCAGAAATCAACAAGGAATCGAAAAGTATTAAATCTGTGACAAAAATAATATCCGCTCTGTCTAAACGATACCGTTTGATCAGCTGCTCGTCATCAAAAAAAACCAAAACATTGTTCCGTTCCCTGAACGTTCGCGCACGTCTCTCTCGCCTCAGTGCCATCCCCTGCTGGCAACTCCTAACCACTTAAGACACCTCTGAAGGTCTCTTAAATATCGTGGAGAGTAGGAGTGATTCTTAGACTTAAGAACGTTGATAAAAAGCTTTTATTCTTAAGTTTGAGAGTAGGACTAAATTTCGCAAATTCTCAGGACTTAAGTGTAAAATGGCACTCTAAGAAGCTTGATAAGTACGGCCCCTGATCCTTACGGGCTACCTGGTGCCCGCGGGCACCGCGTTGGTGACCCCTGGTCTAAATGATAAAGGAGCTGGTCGGATCTCTGGCTGCAGTCAGACACATTTTAGAACAATCTGCATGACTTTATTTACAATAAATACATCAATTATTGATGTTAACTGATTGATGTTATAATGTTCATGTCAGAATTGCAATGCACGTGGTGATCCGTTGTCCGGGTCCTGCTAGATTCAGTTTTTTTTATTTCCTCAGTTGTTTTTTATTTCTGTTTCAGCACCCTCGTTTGTTTTCTTAGTTGCCTCTGATTAGTGGTCGGGACGTCCTGGTCACTAGTCAGAGAGCTATTTATTCCTGCCTGGCGCCACACTCTGCTTCATGCGGCGCTTACGTTTGTTATTTATTTATCATGCAGGTTTATATTTACCAGCTCCTTGCTCCTTTGTTTGCTAGTCTTGTTGTTAAGCTTTGCCGTAGCCATCGGCACGTTTCCCTTTTTAGTCATTGGAATAAATCAACTTCTTTCTAACGTCCTTTTTGCATCTTGGGGAAACAACCAGATGTAACAATGCATCTAAAAAAAAAAGTATTATCTCCCCCACCTTTACTGTTTGCACTGATGTTTTTGCACTGTCTGCACAGTAAGGAACATATGCAAAGAGTAAGGACTTTCCTGACACGTTACATGACACAACTCAAATATTACAACTAGGGATGTCCGATAATGGCTTTTTGCCGATATCCCATATGCCGATATTGTCCAACTCTTTAATTACCGATTGCGAAATCAACCGATATATGCAGTCGTGGCATTAACACATTATTATGCCTAATTTGGACAACCAGGTATGGTGAAGATAAGGTACTTTTTAAAAAAATGAATCAAATAAAATAAGATAAATAAATTAAAAACATTTTCTTGAATAAAAAAGAAAGTAAAACAATATAAAAACAGTTACATAGAAACTAGTAATTAATGAAAATTAGTCAAATTAACTGTTAAAGGTTAGTATTATTAGTGGACCAGCAGCACGCACAATCATGTGTGCTTACGGACTGTATCCCTTGCAGACTGTATTGATATATATTGATATATAATGTAGGAAGCAGAATATTAATAACAGAAAGAAACAACCCTTTTGTGTGAATGAGTGTAAATGGGGGAGGGAGGTTTTTTGGGTTGGTGCACTAATTGTAAGTGTATCTTGTGTTTTTTATGTGGATTTAATAAAAAAACAACAAAAAACAAACGATACTGATAATAACAAAACCGATACCGATAATTTCCGATATTACATTTTAAAGATTAAAAGATTAAAGTACCAATGATTGTCACACACACACTAGATGTGGTGAAATTTGTCCTCTGCATTTGACCCATCCCCTTGGGGAGCAGTGGGCAGCAGCGGCGCCGCGCCCGGGAATCATTTTGGTGATTTAACCCCCAAAACGCATTTATCGGCCGATAATATCGGCAGACCGATATTATCGGACATCTCTAATTACAACCCAAAATGCCATCTGCTGAGTTAAATATGCAGGTAGTTTTTATAGTCTGCTAAAGTCGCCATCTGAGCCTTGAGGAAAATCTACTAAAATGTACTTTTAAAGAGCGCAGAGAGAGAGAGAGAGAGGGAGCAGTCACATATTAGTCATTTCTGCAGGCTTTTCGCTGCCATTGCACTTTTCAACATGCAAACGTGCGCACAGCGACGTCCCGACACAGAGTCCTGGCCACTCGGCCCAGAGTGTTCGCTATTATGGCAAATGAATCCCGTAATAGGCCGGGATGTGTCATCTCCAAGTGAGTGGAGCCAGTTGTCTCTTTTTACTTGTCACATTTAATTTCTTGCTCTGTTGCTAATCATAATTTTAACGCATGATAAGAGTTATGATGGCGGCGATAATGAACTCTAGTAATCCTCGTTAAAAAAAGGAAAAAAACCACACAAAGTTTGTCATGTTATCGTGAGCGGCGATCTCTGGCTCTCACGGACGTACACACTCCGTTTGACGTATACACACCATGCATGTGGCCAATGTGACACTGTCATTCTTAGAAATTGATTCTTCACGGAAATTAATTAATTTTCATTTGGCCCCGAGCGGCAGCTCAAATCAGGACAAGCTCACTCGCCGGCTCACTTCTGTGATCCCTTCTCTCTCTCCTCCCTTAATAACTCACTGTCTTATCATATCAACACTCCTTAGCCCAGAGCATCAGAACAGAGGAGATGATTAAATGAATTCTCTGTATTTATGATGGGATTATGGAAATGAGCTGTTTTGCAGAACTCCGGCGGTGACCGACCACGTGGGTCATCAATGCAATATAGCGCCGAGATGTTTGGATAAAGGCGGGCTAAATTGGCTGGGATTTGCGGGCTTCCCGAGGAAGACCACATGCTCATAACGGCACGAGGTGTGCAAGCAGAAGTTTGTGGCTTAGTCCCCATATGGGGAGTTTGTATTGTTTGGTAGCTAATCCCTGCTCCTTTGGGGCATGAGTGATCCAATTTACACCTGCCACTAAATGCAGATGAGGGTACGTCGACATGAGGGTCCATTTTTTTTATTTTTTAAGCCTAAATTTCGTAACTGGGGATCATACCCTCACCTTGTTCATTTTCACCCACTGGCAACACGCTCGGTGTAAAATAACAAAACCTAACATGGAAAATAATGGAGCCAGAAGATGTTTGGGGATTTGGTTTAATGTGACGATTAACGGTATTTATGATAAACCGCAGTCAAAACTCCCACACTGCAAAAGCTGAAATCTAAGTAAGATTAAATACCTCAAATAAGGGTGATATTTGCTTATTTTCTGTCTGATAAGATTATTCTTCTCACTAAGCAGATTTTATGTTAGAGTGTTTTACTTGGGGTTTTGCTCCTAAATGATCTCCGTAAGATATTACAGCTTGCTGCTGAGATTTGATGAGCTATATTGAGTAAAACATGCTTGAAACTAGAATAGCAAGTGTTGCAAAGCTGTGTCATCAACACTCACAAGTATAAAACTGCTTTATATATATATATATATATATATATATATATATATATATATATATATATATATATATATATATATATATATATATATATATATACTAGGGCTGCAACTAACGATTAAATTGATAATCGATTAATCTGTCGATTATTACTTCGATTAATCGATTAATGATCGGATAAAAGAGACAAACTACATTTCTACCCTTTCCAGTATTTTATTGACAAAAAACAGCATTCTGACACCATACTTATTTTGATTATTGTTTCTCAGCTGTTTGTACATGTTGCAGTTTATAAATAAAGGTTTATTTAAAAAAATAAAAATAAAAATAAATTTATTTTATTTTTATTTTTTTTAAAAAGCTTCTGCGCATGCGCATAGCATAGATCCAACGAATCGATGACTAAATTAATCGACAACTATTTCTTATAATCGATTTTAATCAATTTAATCGATTAGTTGTTGCAGCACTAATATATATATATATATATATATATATATATATATATATATATATATATATATATATATATATATATATATATATATATATATATATATATATATATATATATATATATATATACACTACCGTTCAAAAGTTTGGGGTCACATTGAAATGTCCTTATTTTAGAAGGAAAAGCACTGTACTTTTCAATGAAGATAACTTTAAACTAGTCTTAACTTTAAAGAAATACACTCTATACATTGCTAATGTGGTAAATGACTATTCTAGCTGCAAATGTCTGCTTTTTGGTGCAATATCTACATAGGTGTATAGAGGCCCATTTCCAGAAACTATCACTCCAGTGTTCTAATGGTACAATGGGTTTGCTCATTGGCTCAGAAGGCTAATTGATGATTAGAAAACCCTTGTGCAATCATGTTCACACATCTGAAAACACTTTAGCTCGTTACAGAAGCTACAAAACGGACCTTCCTTTGAGCAGATTGAGTTTCTGGAGCATCACATTTGTGGGGTCAATTAAACGCTCAAAATGGCCAGAAAAAGAGAACTTTCATCTGAAACTCGACAGTCTATTCTTGTTCTTAGAAATGAAGGCTCGAACACAAAATTGTTTGGGTGACCCCAAACTTTTGAACGGTAGTGTATATATATTCCTCGCACACTAATTGACTGAAAGAGCACGCACTTGGCGCGATGATGTCATGTTATCGATGGAAAAAAGCATTTTTAGACCATACGATTTGCCCAAGGATAACAAGCGCTTGCCTTGTTGCCTTTCCATTAAGAACGATAAACTACTTTTTAGTATAAGTGTGCTGGTTTCAAGAAATGTAATGCAGAGTGCATATCATTATGTCAAGATAATGGCACTAGGATTTGCTTCATTTAAGAATATTTTTCAACATATTAAGAAAAAAGGTTTATTTTTATTTTTATATTTTTCCAAGAAAAGTGCACTTGTTATTAGTGAGAATATACTTATTTTAAGGTACTTTTGGGTTAATTGAGGTTAGCTAATTTGACTTGTTTTGGAAAGTCTTGACAAGCCAAATTTTCTTGTTCTATTGGCAGATAATTTTGCTTAGTTCAAGTAAAATACCCCTCATTTTATTTTATTTTTTTCTTGTTTTTGAACACTGACTTTTTGCAGTGCATGGATTAGAATTACCGTTTCAAAACGAAATAATCATAAAACCGTGATTAATAACCACACTCCCCAACCACTTCTATGACAGCGTATGTGGTGACTGAATCACTTAATTTTTAAATAATGTATGTATACGTTAGAAAAACGTACAATATTTCAATGTATGTATAACTACTTTTTGAGCACATACCATGATAACCAAATGTGTACATTTTGCTTAGTTTTATGTTTTTGATAGTGTAGACTTTTGTGAGAGAGCCCAATTTGGTATCTAACGGTGCAAAGTATAAGTTATTGGAATCAAATATCTTCACGTTCTAAATTCCATAATAACCTCATCCCAAATATTCCACTTTGCTCCTCATGTTTGGGAAATATTACATATTTTGTCCTCGAGCTGAATGAAATAAACAGAGTGAACCCTCTTTGTCTCTGCGGGTGGAGGCGAGGCCGGGGCCGCGAGCATAAACAGTTACTTGAGGTAAGGTAACGAGTAGAAATGGCCCAGATCACCCCCAATATCACTTGCTCCCTATCCCCTTTCGGGCATTTCCTTAAAGTTGAATCAAAATTCACCCTTAACCTTTTGAGTTATGTTCCTAATTAACAATAAACCCCAGCAAATAAATATCACTCTGGTGGTAATATTATTGAAAGTTTTCTTTGGTTCTAAGTTGTTAAGGTTTGACATGGTGAAAGTAAGAAAATTGTATTCGATCGGGTTACCATTTCGGACCGAAGAGTAAAAAAAGTGCACGTTTTTGGAATTACTCCATTATTTATACATATGTATTTATTTTTTATCTCCCCCCCTCTGTCCTTTTTTTTAAAGATAAGACAGAGAGACAACAATAACAACAACAGAACAGCATCAGCAAACAGGATATGTACAAATATGATGGTAAAAGTGATAGCAGAGAAGCAGTTAGTGAAGTAAATATTAATAACACAGAAATGACAATGAACATTATTACACTACAAGTGGATTAATATAAATACCAATAGCACTATTGATAATGAATTATAACAATAATTACTTCTATTATCAACAATATAATTGTTTCAAATGAAACAAAACATATATGTAATAACTTGAAATACAAAAGAAAGAGAAGCAAACTGTATCAACCTTGTAGATTGTTATAGTAACAATAGATTAAGCTTTGTCAGTGTGCTGTGTGTTATCCAGTTTCCCTTATGTATTTATTGACCGAATTATGACTAACAACATAAACCCACATTCTTCACCTTGTACTAGCACCTTAATATAAATATCACATATTTAGTTTCCCCCCAATCTGGTTCTTTTAACAAAAAGTGGCTAAAAACAATGTAAAAAAAATGCTTTTAACTTTAAATACATGGTTAGGCTGAAGCTGTTGACAAGATTGAATGAGGGGGAAAAATTACAAAATGGCCCAATTTGAGACATCAGGGTCAAAAGTGTGTGGACTTAACTGTCATTGCTCCAAGAATGCATCATAATCAATGTTTTTATTAATATTGACCTCATCGATGCTTAATATTTACTTTGCACCTAATTAAAAATATATACAGTATATTTCGTGTTTTTTCCGTTGTGTAAATCAGGGGTTTCTATGACAAAAATGTCATACCGTTAGACAAATAAATAAATAAGTTAATATCTATTGAAGTAGTTGAAAATATGCGGTAAAAAATTAATGACAAATACATTTTAGGGCAGTGGTGCTGAATCTTTTTTTATTTTTTATTTTTTTTACCAAATACCACCTCAGAAAACCCTTGGCTTTCCAAGCACCACCATAATGAGCAACATTAAAATACAGTAGCGTAGTAGGCCCAAGTATTCATTAAAAACAAGGCAGAGGTTTTATTTAGCAAGTATATTTAATATTTTTGGCCACTGTAACATTACACACAGTTTGAACAGTAACACTGTGTTTGAATATTTCTTTAGGTGATTCTTTGGGGTACCACTAGTGGTACACGTACCACAGTTGGAGGATCACTGTTTTAGAGGATCCTGTTTGGGACAAAATGTTGATGGTGTGTCATTTCTGTTGTTCCGAATGAATGACACTATTGCAAAATTGAAAGACAAAGTGGACGTTTTTGTCTTTAGACGTAGAATAGAATAGAATGGACTTTATTGTCATTTTATCTGCATATAACGTGATTAAGGACTCCAATTTAAGGTGCGGTAGTGGGAACAAATATGGGGTAAAAATAAATTACACAAGAGGTAATAAAGAAAAAACTAACAATTGAAATAAACAGACTGCTATCCAATAAAAATAATAAGCAATCCTGTACTATATACAAAACACTATAGAAATACAAAATACTGTACAATATACAGAACAAGACAAGAGTACCGGAGTAATAAATAACAATCAGTGTCGGATGTATTGCACTCGAAGGGTAATATTGCACAGTAGGGTATTAGGGTAGGATATTGTATAGGGGTTAATTATTATTATTAGTTAGAGTTCAAGATGGTGACAGCTCTGGGAAAAAAGCTGTCTCTGAACCTGTTTGTTCTGGCTCTGATGCACCTGTAGCGCCTGCCCGATGGTAGCAGGTCGAACAGGTGGAAGCCAGGGTGTGTGCTGTCCTGGGTGACGCTTTTTGCTCTGTTGAGGCAACGGGAGTTGTGTAAATCCTTCAGGGAGGGCAGGGGGCAGCAGAATATTTTTTTGTGCAGACTTTATGACCCTCTGAATCGCCTGTTTGTCTGCTTCAGTGCAGCTGGCGTACCACACTGTTATGCAGTACGTATCAGGTAGTATCAGAGCCCGACACCTGTGTCAAAATGGCACGCTGCAATGCATGCTGGGACGCGAGTCGGAAGTTGAACACCTGACCGTAGTCTTCTCCCGTCTTGTGTTGAAAGCGATTGTCGCTGTGTAAACGTTACAGGCGGGTAAAAGCCGTCTCGGGAGTCGATCTTTTCTGTGAGAAGGAGGCAAGCGCACACCTGAGACCCCCAGCCTGCAGCGGGAGAAAAAAAAGACAAACTCCAGATCCGTCTCCTGGCTTCTCTGGGGAGTTCTCCCGTGTCAGGTGTTAATGGGAACGCTGTTGTACTACGCCGGCAAGTGCGCAGGCCTCCGCCGCGTCTCATTATCCGCGCAACACCCCGACAGTCTTAAGCTAATGAGATCTAAAAAAACATCAAACTCGTCGGAAATCTTCAAACGACTCGTCTCTTTCACTGAAGGCTTTGTTTGTGCGGCGGTGTCGACTTCCCGCCGGAAGAATTGAGACGATAGCTTCCAAGAACATCTTGCAGAGTGTAATGTCAAGGCCGCCTGACACGGTCGGGTCACGGCAGGTTAGCGATTAAGACAGCCCTCACTCATTACACCTCCGTCCAGCTGCGGGGACAAACAGCAGCTAATGACGGAACAAGTAAACACTCTAACTGCTCGCCTGCTTTTAAATGAAGCCGCTACACCAAGCAGTCACGCAAGGGTCTTGTTTGTCCCTTGTTCCCTCCCCGGCCCCCCGCTGTGCACACTGACCACGCACCTCATTCATTGTTGCACGGATTCGCTGAAAACCTGTTTTTTTTAAAAAATGCGTTTGAAAACCTTAATTAGATGTGTTGGAAGAGATTAACATGTGATTGGAAATGCAATCCTCCTTGCATGTATTAATGCAGGGCTATTAGACGACATAATGAAGAGGGCCGCAGTTTCAAGGGCCCGAGGGCTTAGGGGCCGGACATGGAAATTTGAGTGTTTCGTCAGAAAGTGCGATTACCGTATTTTCCGGACTATAAGGCGCACTTAAAATCCTTTTTTTTTCTCAATGCGCCTAATGTACGGAATGATTCTGGTTATGCTTACCCACCTCGAAGCAATTTTATTTGATACATGGGGAAATTATTTTTGATTGATTTGAAACTTTTATTAGTAGATTGCACAGTACAGTACATATTCCGTACAATTGACCACTAAATGGTAACACCCCAATAAGTTTTTCAACTTGTTTAAGTCGGGGTCCACGTAAATCAATTCATGGTAAGTGTGACCAGTAGATAGATCAGTGTTTCCCACACATTCATTTATTTGTGGCGGCCCGCCACGAAATAATTACGCACGCCACAAATAAAAAAAATAAAATTATATATATATATATATTTTTTTAATTTATTTATTTATTTATTTATTTATTTATTTATTTATTGTGTCCTGTCCAGCTTCTCAGGCAAATCATATAGTTGATGTAGATGCCTATATAGGCTGTTCAGATTTACCTTACAAAAGAGAAGTGTAGGATACTTCTCTTGTTGCCTTATTTGTATTTGACCACTACTGTTTTCTGTTTATTTGTTACTGACTGTGGCAGGACACCTCTGCCTCTGTTTCACTTTATGTTGCTGGTAAATAATATGGTTGTAGTAGTAGGCCAAAGTTAAATTATTTAGTATGCACTAATTAAAGGGGCAGAGCTTTAAGAGACATTTTAGCTTTTATATTTTATAAGATATATTTTTTGTAAGAACCACAATTAATACATTTATTTCAGTGAATAACTTATTGTTCAAATCTGTATATAAATATGTACATAAAGTGTTGTAATTATATTGTAAAATGGATGGATGGATGGATGTTTAAAACAAAACTGTTATTATTAATTAGTAAGTATACATTTTTTGAGCCTTTTTAGAGAAAATCATATCATTGTAGTAAATTATGCAAATTACTCGATGATGTCATGTTGACCACGCCCATAGCCACGCCCCCACCGCCACAGGTATCTTGGCAGTTTATGGGAAACACTGTAGATGGCAGTCAAACATAAGAGATATGTGTAGACTGCAATATGGCTCATGTAAACAACACCAACATTTTAGATATTTTATATAAAACATTACACACGGCACTCAAAAATCTATCAAAATGTTTTAGTGGGACTTTGGTAAGCTATGAAGCCACACCGCTTGATGTGCTTCAACATAGGAGTATTATTATGGTGTGTGTATAAGGTAAAACATATTATTTGGCGTTTTGTTTCACAATGCAAAAACAACTTGTCTTACCTTCTGGTACCTGC
Source organism: Entelurus aequoreus (assembly GCF_033978785.1). Lineage (NCBI taxonomy): Eukaryota > Metazoa > Chordata > Actinopteri > Syngnathiformes > Syngnathidae > Entelurus > Entelurus aequoreus. The sequence goes on from NC_084739.1 coordinate 71,372,154, forward strand.
TGATCTGTATTTGGGATCTGCATAAGTCCTGAAAAATTGTAATCCTAATCGATACGTTTCTTCTTTTTCTCTATCTTCTTGTTATGTGACATTCATCCTCCACTGTTGCCATTTCTAATATAATGTAGTGTAAAGTTCTTACTTATATCTGTCAGTAAACTCACCATGAAAGCACTAAAACATACCGGTGTAGTGAGTTGACATTACGCGTTCCGGTTGGATGGTTTTTCACGGGACACATTTCTTGTAGTTGATCCTTAACTGTCCTTCTACCCGGGTAGCCTCCCTTTTTCTAAAACAAAACTTTTTGTTTCTTTTGTTGTTTTGTAGTTTTTACTGTGATAGCAATAATTGCACCTAGGCTTTCTTCTTCTTCTTCTTTTAGTTTTCTTTGTAACAAATTGGAGAAAGGGGCAGTGACGTATGCCGTAAAGCAAACCAGAAACCAGTTTTTTGTGTGGCACGGTTCCTGCCACCCTCCTCAAAATTGCTTAGTGTCATTGAAAGCGACACAGGCCCACTCAGGCCGTGGCAGAGGTGTCATTCAACTAGTTGTAAGTCCCATTCAACTAGTTTTAAGTCCATGTATCATCCCAAAAGTGAGGAAAATATTTTATGGAGGCTGAAAAGTTACTTAGTGCTGCTTTAACAAAAATAAATAGTGCAGCACGGACGTGCATAAGAAGCATAGGTAAACCTACACAGCATGGAAGCAAACAAAACTAAATCATTACGTTTCGGTGTGGATTGTTGTTGGTGTGGGCCCCAGGATGCAGAGATGGCAGGCGAAGTGCAGGTAAAATGTATTTATTAACAAAAATCAAGAAATCGTGCAACATAGAAGTGCATAGGAAGCATCGGGAAAGCTTTGCGGCACAGAAGCAAACAAAGCAAAAATGATTATATTTCGGTGTGGGTTGTTGTTGGTCTGGAACCCAGGATGCAGAGACGGCAGGCAAAGTGCAGGTAAAATGTATTTATTAACAACATTAAAGAAATAGTGCAGCATGGATGGTCATAGGAATCGTAGGGAAAAGTTATGCACAATGGCAGCAGCAAACAAAGCAAAATGATTACGTTTTGGTCTGGATTGTTCTCGGTCTGGACCCCAGGATGCAGAGATGGCAGGTGAAGTGCGAGTAAAATGTATTTATTGACAAAATAAATAAATAGTGCAGCATGGACGGTCAGAGGAATCATAGGGAAAAGTTATGCACAATGGCAGCAGCAAACAAAGCAAAATGATTACGTTTTTGGTTTGGATTGTTGTCGGTCTGGACCCCAGGATGCAGAGATGGCAGGTGAAGTGCAGGTAAAATGTATTTATTGACGAAATAAATAAATAGTGCAGCATGGACGGTCAGGGGAATCATAGGGAAAAGTTATGCACAATAACAGCAGCAAACAAAGCAAAATGATTACGTTTTGATTTGGATTGTTGTCGGTCTGGACCCCAGGATGCAGAGATGGCAGGTTAAGTGCGAGTAAAATGTATTTATTGATGAAATAAATAAATAGTTCAGCATGGCCGGTCAGAGGAATCATAGGGAAAAGTTATGCACAATGGCAGCGGCAAACAAAGCAAAATGATTACGTTTTTGGTCTGGATTGTTGTCGGTCTGGACCCCAGGATGCAGAAATGGCAGGTGAAGTGCCAGTAAAATGTATTTATTGACGAAATAAATAAATAGTGCAGCATGGCCGGTCAGAGGAATCATAAGGAAAAGTTATGCACAATGGCAGCAGCAAACAAAGCAAAATGATTACGTTTTGATTTGGATTGTTGTCGGTCTGGACCCCAGGATGCAGAGATGGCAGGTGAAGTGCGAGTAAAATTTATTTATTGACAAAATAAATAAATAGTGCAGCATGGACGGTCAGAGGAATCATAGGGAAAAGTTATGCACAATGGCAGCAGCAAACAAAGCAAAATGATTACGTTTTTGGTTTGGATTGTTGTCGGTCTGGACCCCAGGATGCAGAGATGGCAGGTGAAGTGAGAGTAAAATTTATTTATTGACAAAATAAATAAATAGTGCAGCATGGACGGTCAGAGGAATCATAGGGAAAAGTTATGCACAATGGCAGCGGCAAACAAAGCAAAATGATTACGTTTTGATTTGGATTGTTGTCGGTCTGGACCCCAGGATGCAGAGATGGCAGGTGAAGTGCGAGTAAAATTTATTTATTGACGAAATAAATAAATAGTGCAGCATGGACGGTCAGAGGAATCATAGGGAAAAGTTATGCACAATGGCAGCAGCAAACAAAGCAAAATGATTACGTTTTTGGTCTGGATTGTTGTCGGTCTGGACCCCAGGATGCAGAGATGGCAGGTGAAGTGCAGGTAAAATGTATTTATTGACGAAATAAATAAATAGTGCAGCATGGCCGGTCAGAGGAATCATAGGGAAAAGTTATGCACAATGGCAGCAGCAAACAAAGCAAAATGATTACGTTTTTGGTTTGGATTGTTGTCGGTCTGGACCCCAGGATGCAGAGATGGCAGGTGAAGTGCAGGTAAAATGTATTTATTAACAAAAAGAAAGAAATAGTGCAACATAGAAGTGCATAGCAATCATAGGGAAAAGTTATGCACAATGGCAGCAGCAAACAAAGCAAAATGATTACGTTTTTGGTTTGGATTGTTGTCGGTCTGGACCCCAGGATGCAGAGATGGCAGGTGAAGTGCGAGTAAAATTTATTTATTGACGAAATAAATAAATAGTGCAGCATGGACGGTCAGAGGAATCATAGGGAAAAGTTATGCACAATGGCAGCAGCAAACAAAGCAAAATGATTGCGTTTTTGGTCTGGATTGTTGTCGGTCTGGACCCCAGGATGCAGAAATGGCAGGTGAAGTGCCAGTAAAATGTATTTATTGACGAAATAAATAAATAGTGCAGCATGCAAGTGCAAGGGAAGCATAGAGAAAGCTATGCAGCACGGAAGCAAAGAAAGCAAAAATGATCCAATCCAGTCCAGAGGACAAGGGACAGGGCTGGCACGGAAAGCATCCAGATTGGCAACCGGAACACACCAGTCCCTGGTTGCCAATCAGGGACAGGTGATGGAATTGGCGCTCAAACAAGAGAAATAGACGCAAAATAAGAGCGCTGGACAGGAAATAATAGAACAACTGAGGAAAGTAATAATAAAGTCCAAAGTGTCATGCGAGATAGTGACATGTTGTTGTTTTTAAATAGCAACTCCTTACAATCTTACCTTACTTTTGCAGCGTTTACAAAAACTGCAGGCGCAGTCAGCTATTTTTTGTACTTATTTGCCTTTTGAGGAGCAACATCAGCACGAGAGCCGACCAGCTGCAGAAAGTTATTCATTCCCCCAGTAACAGTTAGCCATTAGCAGGTAGCTTCCTCCTTCTCTGCACCGTACCCAATGTTCCCTACTGAAACATCTGATTACCAATACATGTCCCGCTACACCCCGACTAGTTATAATTCATGTTTAGGCATCACACACACACACACACACACACACACGGTCACGGCCGTGTGTTTGCTTGGCCCCGCTGCTAAATGACATTAGTTCCAGCTCGGGGACACAGCGTGTAGGAGGCAACCTGATCCTCCGTCCTTTTCTTTCACGCACACAAAGGAAGTTTCATTCTCTATTAGAAGCTCACACATCGGGTCAAGCTGTGTGTGTGTGTGTGTGTGTGTGTGTGTGTGTGTTTGTGTTGTCTGTGTAATAAAAGAAGTGTAATGTGACAAACCGGAGCTCTTGTTACTATTAAAAAAAGGAGCATGCGTTCATTGCAACATTTGGTTTCAGCTTTTGGCCGCACAAAGACGTGAAACCTAAAGCGCTGGCCGTGTAAAGACACAACTCTTCTGCTTTATGCCACCTGCTGTCTACTACAGCTACCGTGCTACCACTGTCGGTTCCAATCAGGGTTTATGCCCCCGATACCAATCATAAATGAGTAATATCAGCCATTAACAATAACGTTAACGAGTTAATTATAATTCTATGGCGTTTCTCACCTTCTTTGTCAAAGTTCTTTGGCCCCGTGGTTGGTTATTTAGCAGTCACCAATAGAGATGGGTACCGAATCTGGTACTTTTTGGCACCCAGCGAATCCCGACGGTCACGTAAAATCCAAGGGTGTCATATTACGATACCCGATACCATATTACGATGGCCGGCTTTTCGCACTTCGGCACTTGGCGATCACTCCAGCAGCACTGAGAGCGGACTCAGCCAAACGACCTCGAGCAGTGTTTCCCACACATTCATTTATTTGTGGCGGCCCGCCACGAAAGAATTACGTCCGCCACAAATAAAAATACATTTTTATTTTTATTTTTTTATTTTTTTATTTTTTTGTCCTGTCCAGCTTCTCAGGCAAATCATATAGTTGATGTAGATGCCCATATCGGCTGTTCACATTTACTTTACAAAAGAGAAGTGTAGGATACTTCTCTTGTTGCCTTATTTGTATTTGACCACTACTGTTTTCTGTTTATTTGTTACTGACTGTGGCAGGACACCTCTGCCTCTGTTTCACTTTATGTTGCTGGTAAATAATATGGTTGTAGTAGTAGGCTAAAGTTAAATTATTTAGTATGCACTAATTAAAGGGGCAGAGCTTTAAGAGACATTTTAGCTTTTATATTTTATAAGATATATTTTCTGTAAGAACCACAATTAATAGATATATTTCAGTGAATAACTTATTGTTCAAATCTGTATATAAATATGTACATAAAGTGTTGTAATTATATTGTAAAATGGATGGATGGATGGACGTTTAAAACAAAACTGTTATTATTAATTAGTAAGTATAAATTTTTTGAGCCTTTTTAGAGAAAATCATATCATTGTAGTAAATTATGCAAATTACTCGATGATGTCATTGTGTCCACGCCCATAGCCACGCCCCCACCGCCACAGGTATCTTGGCAGTTTATGGGAAACACTGTCGAGGGAATGTTGCAGTTTCCAACACCAAACAAAGAAATGCACTCAAAAAATGTAAGTTACGTATGCCCCTGATACCAATCATAAATGAGTAATATCAGCTGATCACATGTATTAACTAGAGCTGTCAACATTAACCAGTTAATTATAATTCTATGGCGTTTCTCACCTTCTTTGTCAAAGTTCTTTGGCCCCGTGGTGGGTTATTTAGCAGTCACCAATAGAGATGGTTACCGAATCTGGTACTTTTTGGCACCGAGTGAATCCCGACGGTCCTACCGGGCACCGATTCACGTAAAATCCAAGGGTGCCATATTACGATACCATATTACGATAACTTCTGCACTTGGCGATCACTCCAGCAGCACTGAGAGCGGACTCAGCCACACAACCTCGAGGTAATGTTGCAATTTCCAACGCCAAACAAAGAAACAGACTCAAAAAAACGTAAGTTACGTATGCCCCTGATACAATCATAAATGAGTAATATCAGCCGATCACATGTATTAACTAGGGCTGTCAACGTTAACCAGTTAATTATAATTCTATGGCGTCATCATCGCCGCCATCTTGGAGTCGGCTCCGGCGTGCCCTGCCTCGCTGTCGGTCTGCCGGCCACGCCTCCCCACATATATATATCTTTTTTGTATTTATTTATTTATTTATTTATTTATTTAATTGAACCTTTATTTAATCAGGGGGAAAAAAAACTCCCTTGGGAAAAAAAGGTTTTTAATCTCAATGGGATTTTTTCCCTGGTTAAATAAAAAGTAGAACTATTAATGTTTAAGATAGAAAACAACCCAATAAAATAATAAACATGATCAGTAAAAAGCCTGATTAACCTTTTTTTTAAAAAATGCCAACGCTCTCTGCAGTCCTGAGGCCCTCAGGCAGGCTCTCCCACAGGTGGGGGCCACAGTGGCTAAATGCCGCCTCACCGTGGGTCTTTGTTGTGGTATTTGGTGAAGATAAAAGGTCAGTGCCAGAGGACCACAGAACCCGCGAGGGTCGATACGGTAAAAGCAGGTCGGATGGATAAGAAGGTGCGAGGCCATTAAGACATTTAAAAACTAGGAACATAACTTTGAAATCCACCCTGTAGCGGACGGGGAGCACTTTGAGCTGTGTGAGAAATTTCCAGTCAATTTGATGAATGGGGTTGAACTTCAAAACAGCGGCGCAATAGAAAAAAAATGAAGTGACAGGCGACACGGTAGGGGGGCAACTTTTCACAGACTTTTTGTGTGCAGCGGTTCAGGAGTAGAAGTGTTAGCTAACATGGGTGTCTTTTCTACATGCCTGTCTAAAGAGTTGAACATGGCAATCAGCTGTCAACCGTACAGCACCTCACTTAAACCAGAGCCAAGGCCTAAATCCAATTAACAGGGTTGGTCTCGCAATCTTGACAGATTTGGAGCACATTTGCGTGGGAGTTCTGAACGCTGTTTTACTTTTTAAAAAATGTATTGTGGAGGTCTCGTTCCTCCGGGTTCCTTGGACCACCAATGACGGACATGACAGCCTCGTTCATCTTTCTTAACAATGATTTATTTTGCAATAAATGTTCTTTTCAGGCCTTTCTGTCCGTCTCGCTCTCACTCTCGTTCGTGCTCGTTTTTCTGTTCCACCATCAACAACAACTCCCCCTCTCCTTCCCGACTGCTGCCTTTAACAGAGCGACAGGTGATCAGACAAACACTCTCTACGCACCTGTCGCTGATCTCGAAGCCGGTCCTGGCACACCCCGCTTCGCTGCAGGTCCGCAGGCCACGCCCCCCCCACAGTATTTCCCTAGAAATGATCTTGTGCGCACGAAAAAACATTGGATGCGTGCGCGTGGTTTGAGGTGTGTGTGAAAATGGCAGTTCAGGAGTTAATTGGGCTGTATTTCCAACTAGGACTTTCCCTCATGTGTGTTGTGGCAAAATGTGAATGCCTACCAAAAATGTATTTCCTTTGCGGGGGCGTGCAGCGCTCGCTGAACCTGCAATTTTGTCTTGGTGTGTCCACAGCGGATTACTAGGTGTAAGACAAACACTTTATCTTCCTGGTTATTGTATCGCTCATGTTTGACATTATTTAAGTCTTTATCGTAGGGGTGTAACGGTACGTGTATTTGTATTGAACCGTTTCGTTACGGGGGTTTCGGTTCGGAGGTGTACCGAACGAGTTTCCACACGAACATATTAAAGGCCTACTGAAATGAATTTTTTTCATTTAAACGGGGATAGCAGATCTATTCTATGTGTCATACTTGATCATTTCGCGATATTGCCATATTTTTGCTGAAAGGATTTAGTATAGAACAACGACGATAAAGATTGCAACTTTTGGTATCTGATAAAAAAAAAGGCTTGCCCCTACCGGAAGTAGCGTGACGTAGTCAGTTGAACATATACGCAAAGTTCCCTATTGTTTACAATGATGGCCGCATGAAGTGAGAGAGATTCGGACCGAGAAAGCACAATTTCCGAATTAATTTGAGCGAGGATGAAAGATTTGTGGATGAGTAAAGTGCAAGTGAAGGACTAGTGGGGAGTTGAAGCTATTCAGATAGGGAAGATGCTGTGAGAGCCGGGGGTGACCTGATATTCAGCTGGGAATGACTACAACAGTAAATAAACACAAGACATATATATACTCTATTAGCCACAACACAACCAGGCTTATATTTAATATGCCACAAATTAATCCTGCATAATAACACCTGCGTGTTTGTTATGCTAGCTCCTAGCTCCTCTGCTAGCTCCTAGCTCCATAGAACACGCCAATACAATTCAAACACCTGATCAACACACACAATCACTCAGCCCAAAAGACCGTTTACCTAACCCAAGGTTCATAAAGCTTATATATTTTAAAAAAGTTACGTACATACGCAAAAAAAAGTTGCGCACATACGGTCAAGCGATCAAATGTTTAGAAGCCAAAGCTGCATACTCACAGTAGCACGTCTGCGTCTTTGTCATCCAAATCAAAGTAATCCTGGTAAGAGCCTGTGTTGTCCCAGTTCTCTACAGGCGTCTGTGTATCGAAGTCAAAAGTCCTCCTGGTTAGAGTCTCTGTTATCCGAGTTCTTCCATCTTGACTGCATCTTTCGGGAATGTAAACAAAGAAACGCCGGCTGTGTACTGTTGTTGCTGACTACGTTCGAAAAATACGTCCATTTCGCACAGACAACTTTCTTCTTTGCTTGCTCAGCTTCCTTCTCCATAATGCAATGAACATGATTGAAACAGATTCACGAACACAGATGTCCAGAATACTGTGGAATTATGAAATGAAAACAGAGCTTTTTCGTATTGGCTTCAATGTGGAAGGCATATCCGTGTTCGCCGGTCTACGTCACGCGCATACGTCATCCTCAGAGGCGTTTCGAACCGGAAGTTTAGCGGCAAATTTAAAATGTCACTTTATAAGTTAACCCGGCCGTATTGGCATGTGTTATAATGTTAAGATTTCATCATTGATATATAAACTATCAGACTGCGTGGTCGGTAGTAGTGGGTTTCAGTAGGCCTTTAAGTGCCTGTCTCTGTCAGTCCTCTACACAACACCCAGCATTGTCCCAATAACTCAGTAAATGCCGTGGTGTGTTCACTGTCTCTCTTTTTAGACCAGAAATAACTCATTTAAATGCCGTGGTGTGTTCACTGTCTCTCTTTTTAGACCAGAAATAACTCATTTTAATGTCGTGGTGTGTTCACTGTCTCTCTTTTTAGACCAGAAATAACTCATTTTAATGTTGTGGTGTGTTCACTGTCTCTCTTTTTAGACCAGAAATAACTCATTTAAATGCCGTGGTGTGTTCACTGTCTCTCTTTTTAGACCAGAAATAACTCATTTTAATGTCGTGGTGTGTTCACTGTCTCTCTTTTTAGACCAGAAATAACTCATTAAATGCCGTGGTGTGTTCACTGTCTCTCTTTTTAGACCAGAAATAACTCATTTTAATGTCGTGGTGTGTTCACTGTCTCTCTTTTTAGACCAGAAATAATTAATTTTAATGTCGTGGTGTGTTCACTGTCTCTCTTTTTAGACCAGAAATAATTAATTTTAATGTCATGGTGTGTTCACTGTCTCTCTTTTTAGACCAGAAATAACTCATTTTAATGTCGTGGTGTGTTCACTGTCTCTCTTTTTAGACCAGAAATAACTCATTTTAATGTTGTGGTGTGTTCACTGTCTCTCTTTTTAGACCAGAAATAACTCATTTTAATGTCGTGGTGTGTTCACTGTCTCTCTTTTTAGACCAGAAATAACTCATTTTAATGCCGTGGTGTGTTCACTGTCTCTCTTTTTAGACCAGAAATAACTCATTTTAATGTCGTGGTGTGTTCACTGTCTCTCTTTTTAGACCAGAAATAACTCATTTTAATGTCGTGGTGTGTTCACTGTCTCTCTTTTTAGACCAGAAATAACTCATTTTAATGTCGTGGTGTGTTCACTGTCTCTCTTTTTAGACCAGAAATAACTAATTTTAATGTCGTGGTGTGTTCACTGTCTCTCTTTTTAGACCAGAAATAACTCATTTTAATGTCGTGGTGTGTTCACTGTCTCTCTTTTTAGACCAGAAATAACTCATTTTAATGTCGTGGTGTGTTCACTGTCTCTCTTTTTAGACCAGAAATAACTCATTTTAATGCCGTGGTGTGTTCACTGTCTCTCTTTTTAGACCAGAAATAACTCATTTTAATGTCGTGGTGTGTTCACTGTCTCTCTTTTTAGACCAGAAATAACTCATTTTAATGTCGTGGTGTGTTCACTGTCTCTCTTTTTAGACCAGAAATAACTCATTTTAATGTCGTGGTGTGTTCACTGTCTCTCTTTTTAGACCAGAAATAACTCATTTTAATGTTGTGGTGTGTTCACTGTCTCTCTTTTTCGACCAGAAATAATTAATTTTAATGTCGTGGTGTGTTCACTGTCTCTCTTTTTAGACCAGAAATAACTCATTTTAATGTCGTGGTGTGTTCACTGTCTCTCTTTTTCGACCAGAAATAATTAATTTTAATGTCGTGGTGTGTTCACTGTCTCTCTTTTTAGACCAGAAATAACTCATTTTAATGTCGTGGTGTGTTCACTGTCTCTCTTTTTAGACCAGAAATAATTAATTTTAATGTCGTGGTGTGTTCACTGTAGGGCTGAACGATTTCAGGAAAAAATCTGATCACGATTTTTCTGACAGAAATTGCGATTTCGATTTTGACTCACGATTTCTTTTCAAATCAAGCTTCAGTAACAGTAACAGATTTAAAACATGACAAAAAATGATATACCATGAAAACATTAAATGCTATGTAATGCAAGGATGAATACTAAAAGGTAAGAATTGCTTCAAACATGTATTTATTAAGAAACATGCATGTACATTCTCCAAAGTTCTTGACCAACAGCAGTTATTAAAACTAAAGAACTAAAACCAGTACAAAAACCTTAATTATGTTAAGATAAATAAAAAAGTTTAAGTTAAATAAAATACAAAACAATTCCAACACAAAAAGCAATGCTTAATATATAATAAGAAAAACAAAATTCAACAACTTCAATAAAGGAAAAAAAGGATCCTGACCTTATGTAAACAGTCTTATACTCAAGTAGGTAGGTCAGTCTTTTATGGCTCAAGAGAGCTAGCCTATCAACATCTATAGCAGCAATTCAAGTACTTTATTCAACCCTGGAAGAAACCTGAACAATATTTTAAAGTGAAATTGAAAAGTAATGGTAATAAAGAAAATACTATTACAAAAACAAAATGACCCAACCTCTGCCCTTCTGAAAAATATGTCAGACATTAAAATAGGTGGGTCATTCATTTACCGCTTAGCAGCACCCAAATATTGCACATCTATTCTGTTAACAATAGAACATAATATTCCTGAAAACTAGCATTTATCTTTTTTTTTTTTACAAAAACTGACACCACAAGTCAGGGTAAAGTGCAGAACAAACACAATCTAAAAAGTACTTTAACAATAATACTTGCTTCCCTGACATCTCTACATCACTCTTCACAGATTTTTGGTCAAGAAAACTAGCATGTCAACCTTTGATGGTTTAAGACATGAGCGCTGACATGTGACAACATTGTCTGCGGCTGCTCTTCTCATAAGGATTTATACTGGCAAACGACGCTGTAATTGTGGTATGTTTGCTACAATGGGCTGAATCGCTCGGGGTTGACTTTTCACCGGACTTTTTGGTCATACATTCGTCGTGTAACTGCCGGTGGTGATTTTTCAAGTGCCGGAATAAATTAGTCGTGTTGCCTTGGGATGTGGCGACTTTGGCCCGACAAGTTTTACAAAGTACCTGTTTCTGATGCACATCTGAAGTTTCGAAACCGAAGTAGTCCCAAATGACAGACGTGCTGCTCTTCTTCTGTATTAAAACTAAATCCTCCTCCACTTCTGACCCGGCGGCAGCAGCCATTTCCTCCAGGACGTTTGTTTCTTCACCAAAGTTGTTAGTGGGCGTGTACGCGGTAGCCTCGTCAATGGCCGCCTCTGATTGGTTAGCGTGACGGCATGCCCTGCTCACAAGTAGTTTACCACTTCTGATTGGTGAGTTTGACAAGGCATGAGAGTAGCACGAGCAGGCTGCATATACACAACAGACATGTCAGCCAGGAGAGCTAAATAACGTTCGTCTAAAACCGAAGCCTTCACGATCTCAAGATTGAGACTTCTGAAATCGCAATTTCGATCTGAAAACGATAAATCGTTCAGCCCTAGTTCACTGTCTCTCTTTTTCGACCAGAAATAATTAATTTTACTGTCGTGGTGTGGTCACTGTCTCTCTTTTTAGACCAGAAATAACTCATTTTAATGCCGTGGTGTGTTCACTGTCTCTCTTTTTAGACCAGAAATAACTCATTTTAATGTCATGGTGTGTTCACTGTCTCTCTTTTTAGACCAGAAATAACTCATTTAAATGCCACGGTGTGTTCACTGTCTCTCGTTTTAGACCATAAATAACTCATTTAGGGCAGCATGGTGGAACAGGGGTTAGTGCGTGTGCCTTACAATACGAAGGTCCTGGGTTCGATCCTGCGCTCTGGATCTTTCTGTGTGGAGTTTGCATGTTCTCCCCGTGACTGCGTGGGTTCTACTCCGGCTTCCTCCCACCTCCAAAGACATGCACCTGGGGATAGTTTGATTGGCAACACTAAATGGTCCCTAGTGTGTGAATGTTGTCTATCTGTGTTGGCCCTGTGATGAGGTGGTGACTTGTCCAGGGTGTACCCCGCCTTGTCCAGCACCATATATATATATATATATGTCTTAATTAGATCGGGACAGATCCATTAAGAGTTTGAGCAGAAATATGTCGTATAGGAATGAACTACACACAATAACACATTAACAAAATGATGTGTCACATGAATGTTTTTTTGAAGTAATACCTTTTGTGACGTGAAAAAAACAAGTACTTCCCGAAAGGGACAAGTGGTAGGAAATGGACGGATGGATAACTCATTTAAAGGCCGTGGTGTGTTCACTGTCTTTATCTACTTTTATGCTTTAATTTGCACATGTTGATGCTGCCGCCTCATCCTCCTTTTAAAGTAAAGAGGTCATGTTTTTGGTTTTTTTTGCATTTTGCAACCCCGGGATGGCAGATGCCTTAAAAACAGAGAGGCCCGGGGAGGTATTTTGTTGCTTAAAACATCCCCAATGATGCCGCACAGAAATGACACGCAGCCTCAGTCCACAGTGGGCCACCTTTATTCCACTTTGACGTGGAACTGCCCTTTAAGAGACTGACCGCAGATGGACTGGTGCTGAAACAGAATCAGCACTTTGTAAGCAGGGTTTCATGTCAGAGTGTGTGTGTGTGTGTGTGTGTGTGTGTGTGTGTGTGTGTGTGTGTGTGTGTGTGTGTGTGTGTGTGTGTGTGTTGTTGTATTTCTACCCTTCTTGAGACATCACAAGGAAAAGTACCATTGCATCTAATAGAGAATGTCTCATTTGCACCCCCTGCTGGTGACATCTATCAAAATGAGGGCGGTCCCAAAAAGGAGGGATTTTTCACATTGACTGTGTGTCGCTTTTAAAAGTGCTCCACCTCTGGGTCAACATATGAAATAACAAGTGTGTGTAAGAAATCGAAATGCGCCCCCTTTGGCCAAAATGAATAAAAGAAATAAAATACATATATATATAGAGACATACTGTAATAACTTGAAGTAAATAATGAAGATTAGAAACCAATTACAAACCAAAAATTCCCCCAAAAATAAATGCACTAAAAGCAGTCTTTTTCTCACAATGTGTCGACTTCTTTCTTATAAAATTGGGAAAAATTTCTCATATTCTTTCTATTTCTGTAATATTGCAATATTTTCTCGTAAATTATTACTTTTTTAGGTAAAATTATTACTTTTGAATGGAAAATGGTGACTTTTGTCACATTATTGCCAATTTTTTTTGTTGTTCTTGTAAAATGATGACATTTCTTGTGTAAAATTATGACTTTTGTCAAAATATTGCCAAAATGTCAAAGCTTTCTTATAAAATTGTGACTTTTGTCGAGCAAAATGACGACTCCTTTCATAAAGTTGCCGAAATTTTAAGCTTTTCTTGTAAAATTGTGACTGTTATTGAGTACATTTCCAACTTGCATCATGATATTGCACAAATGTTCCGTTTTTCTTGTCAAATTTTGACTTGCGTTGAGTAAAACTACGACTTTTATTATAACACTGCCAAAATTCTAAGTTTTTCTTGTGAAATTCCAACTCATTTTTCACAACAAGCTTTTGTTTTGTATTGTATGTATATATTATTAATGTTGTGAATACAAATCTTCATATATATAGAAAGGCTGGTCCTAGTGTGTGTGTGTGTGTGTGTGTGTGTGTGTGTGTGTGTGTGTGTGTGTGTGTGTGTGTGTGTGTGTGTGTGTGTGTGTGTGTGTGTGTGTGTGTGTGTGTTCTTGTATTTCTACCCTTCTTGAGACATCACAAGGAAAAGTACCATTGCATCTAATAGAGAATGTCTCATTTGCACCCCCTGCTGGTGACATCTATCAAAATGAGGGCGGTCCCAAAAAGGAGGGATTTTTCACATTGACTGTGTGTCGCTTTTAAAAGTGCTCCACCTCTGGGTCAACATATGAAATAACAAGTGTGTGTAAGAAATCAAAATGCGCCCCCTTTGGCCAAAATGAATAAAAGAAATAAAATACATATGTATATAGAGACATACTGTAATAACTTGAAGTAAATAATGAAGATTAGAAACCAATTATAAACCAAAAATTCCCCCAAAAATAAATGCACTAAAAGCAGTCTTTTTCTCACAATGTGTCGACTTCTTTCTTATAAAATTGGGAAAAAATTCTTTCTATTTCTGTAATATTGCAATATTTTCTCGTAAAAGTATTACTTTTTTAGGTAAAATGATTACTTTTTAATGGAAAATGGTGACTTTTATCACATTATTGCCAATTTTTTTTGTTCTTCTTGTAAAATGATGACATTTCTTGTGTAAAATTATGACTTTTGTCAAAATATTGCCAAAATGTTAAAGTTTTCTTATAAAATTGTGACTTTTGTCGAGTAAAATGACGACTCCTTTCATAAAATTGCCGAAATTTTAAGCTTTTCTTGTAAAATTGCGACTGTTATTGAGTACATTTCCAACTTTCATCATGATATTGCACAAATGTTGAGTAAAACTACGACTTTTATTATAACACTGCCAAAATTCTAAGTTTTTCTTGTGAAATTCCAACTCATTTTCACAACAAGCTTTTGTTTTGTGTTGTATGTATATATTATTAATGTTGTAAATACAAATCTTCATATATATCAAGAAAGGCTGGTCCTAGTGTGTGCGTGTGTGTGTGTGTGTGTGTGTGTGTGTGTGTGTGCGTGTGCGTGTGTGTCTTTGAAGCGGGCCCATTTATAAAGGAAGCAAATGTGAAGCAGGTGGAGAATAAACATGAGGCCCAAGTTGTGATGATAAATGATAAATGAGATGAGGCGGCCTGCAGAGTGCAACAAAACACGCTCTTTGTGTGTGTGCTCCATTTTCCACCTTTTGTGTGGCACAACTTTGGACATCCCACCTTTTATTGGGGGCACATTTGGCTAGAAATATGCGCCGTGCGTGTGTGTGTGTGTGTGTGTGTGTGTGTGTGTGTGTGTGTGTGTGTGTGTAGTCTTCAAAGCTGAGCCCACTGCCATGTCATAACTCACTGTCAAAGTGAGCGCCATTAGGGCGATGGTTTTGGAGTTGGGGGGGGGGGGGGGCAGTGTGTGTGTGTGTGTGTGTTTGGGTGCTGTGTTTAGCTCAACTTTAACCCTTGAACTCGTTTGATGTTGTATCAAGAAGAGAGGGATGAGAGATAGGCAAGTTCCCTGACAGGCCGTAATGGAGTGAACACACACACACACACACACACTCACACACACACAGTCCTGACATCGTCTTGACCCTGGAATGTTGGAGAGGTATGCAAGCAACATTCAGGCGTCAAGACGATGTCAGCGACTGTGTCACGTCGTGTGTGTGTGTGTGTGTGTGTGTGTGTGTGTGTGTGTGTGTGTGTGTGTGTGTGTGTGTGTGTGTGTGTGTGTGTGTGTGTGTGCACTTGTCTCACCATCCTTGTGTGGACATACACTTGATAAACCACCCTTTCTGTGAGGATCTTTTAACTTGTGAGGACATTTGCCTGGTCCTCACAACTACAAAGTAAAATTTTTTTTTTACTTTGTGAGTTTTGCATTCTGAAGTGAGGTTGCAACTAGGGATGTCCGATAAATGCTTTAAAATGTAATATCGGAAGTTATCTGTATCGTTTTTTTAATTATCGGTATCGTTTTTTGTTGTTGTTGTTGTTTTTATTTTTTTTATTTTTTATTAAATCAACATAAAAACACAAGATACACATACAATTATTGCACCAACCCAAAAAACCTCCCTCCCCCCATTTACACTCATTCATACAAAAGGGTTGTATCTTTCTGTTATTAATATTCTGCTTCCTACATTATATATCAATATATATCAATACAGTCTGCAAGGGATACAGTCCGTAAGCACACATGATTGTGCGTGCTGCTGCTCCACTAATAGTACTAACCTTTAACAGTTAATTTGACTCATTTTCATTAATTACTAGTTTCTATGTAACTGTTTTTATATTGTTTTACTTTCTTTTTTATTCAAGAAAATGTTTTTAATTTATTTATCTTATTTTATTAATTTTTAAAAAAAGTACCTTATCTTCACCATACCTGGTTGTCCAAATTAGGCATAATAATGTGTTAATTCCACGACTGCATATATCGGTTGATATCGGTATCGGTTGATATCGGTATCGGTAATTAAAGAGTTGGACAATATCGGAATATTGGATATCGGCAAAAAGCCATTATCTGACACCCCTAATTGCAACTCTCTACTCCCATCTAGGGCTAGATGTATATTTTTTCATCATTCTAGCTATAGTGGAAAGGGGGGCCCTCACAACCCACTAACCGAACGTGGGTCCACACAAAGTAGGCAAGACATGTATGTGTGTGTGTGTGTGTGTGTGTGTGTGTGTGTGTGTGTGTGTGTGTGTGTGTGTGTGTGTGTGTGTGTGTGTGTGTGTGTGTGTGTGTGTGTGTTTCATCCCTCCTGCTCGCTGGCTCTCATGACATCATCCCGCAGGCCTCCTAATAACAGCGCTGCTTTTCTTTGCAGATCGCCCCGATTTGTCTCACGTTGTCTCTCCGTGCACGAAGCGGCGTCCGCGATGGCGGCGGCGGCGGTTCGGATTCATCAAAGCGTGACGGCGAATACAAACGCACATTTTTAGGATAGGGATCATGGGAGCTGTAAAAGTGGATGTATTCCAAACAGTATCGTGCATATTCTCACACCGTGGCCTCCACTCTAATGGACGCCCTGGCCTAATGAATCACCGGGTGTTGTTGACGTCTATTTGTAACAGTTGTAATCACACACGTTACAGTAACATCTGTGGTGGACGTCAGTCAGCGTGCACACCCAGGACAGTTACAGGAACATCCTGGTCATCTGTGGTGGACGTCAGTCAGCGTGCACACCCAGGACAGTTACAGAAACATCTGTGGTGGACGTCAGTCAGCGTGCACACCCAGGACAGTTACAGTAACATCTGTGGTGGACGTCAGTCAGCGTGCACACCCAGGACAGTTACAGGAACATCCTGGTCATCTGTGGTGGACGTCAGTCAGCGTGCACACCCAGGACAGTTACAGGAACATCCTGGTCATCTGTGGTGGACATCAGTCAGCGTGCACACCCAGGACAGTTACAGGAACATCCTGGTCATCTGTGGTGGACGTCAGTCAGCGTGCACACCCAGGACAGTTACAGAAACATCTGTGGTGGACGTCAGTCAGCGTGCACACCCAGGACAGTTACAGGAACATCCTGGTCATCTGTGGTGGACGTCAGTCAGCGTGCACACCCAGGACAGTTACAGGAACATCCTGGTCATCTGTGGTGGACGTCAGTCAGCGTGCACACCCAGGACAGTTACAGGAACACCCTGGTCATCTGTGGTGGACGTCAGTCAGCGTGCACACCCAGGACAGTTACAGGAACATCCTGGTCATCTGTGGTGGACGTCAGTCGGCGTGCACACCCAGGACAGTTACAGGAACATCCTGGTCATCTGTGGTGGACGTCAGTCAGCGTGCACACCCAGGATAGTTACAGGAACATCCTGGTCATCTGTGGTGGACGTCAGTCAGCGTGCACACCCAGGACAGTTACAGGAACATCCTGGTCATCTGTGGTGGACGTCAGGCAGCGTGCACACCCAGGACAGTTACAGGAACATCCTGGTCATCTGTGGTGGACGTCAGTCGGCGTGCACACCCAGGACAGTTACAGGAACATCCTGGTCATCTGTGGTGGACGTCAGTCAGCGTGCACACCCAGGACAGTTACAGGAACATCCTGGTCATCTGTGGTGGACGTCAGTCAGCGTGCACACCCAGGACAGTTACAGGAACATCCTGGTCATCTGTGGTGGACGTCAGTCAGCGTGCACACCCAGGACAGTTACAGGAACATCCTGGTCATCTGTGGTGGACGTCAGTCAGCGTGCACACCCAGGACAGTTACAGGAACATCCTGGTCATCTGTGGTGGACGTCAGTCGGCGTGCACACCCAGGACAGTTACAGGAACATCCTGGTCATCTGTGGTGGACGTCAGTCAGCGTGCACACCCAGGACAGTTACAGGAACATCCTGGTCATCTGTGGTGGACGTCAGTCAGCGTGCACACCCAGGACAGTTACAGGAACATCCTGGTCATCTGTGGTGGACGTCAGTCAGCGTGCACACCCAGGACAGTTACAGGAACATCCTGGTCATCTGTGGTGGACGTCAGTCAGCGTGCACACCCAGGACAGTTACAGTAACATCTGTGGTGGACGTCAGTCAGCGTGCACACCCAGGACAGTTACAGGAACATCCTGGTCATCTGTGGTGGACGTCAGTCAGCGTGCACACCCAGGACAGTTACAGGAACATCCTGGTCATCTGTGGTGGACGTCAGTCAGCGTGCACACCCAGGACAGTTACAGGAACATCCTGGTCATCTGTGGTGGACGTCAGTCAGCGTGCACACCCAGGACAGTTACAGGAACATCCTGGTCATCTGTGGTGGACGTCAGTCAGCGTGCACACCCAGGACAGTTACAGGAACATCCTGGTCATCTGTGGTGGACGTCAGTCGGCGTGCACACCCAGGACAGTTACAGGAACATCCTGGTCATCTGTGGTGGACGTCAGTCGGCGTGCACACCCAGGACAGTTACAGGAACATCTTGGTCATCTGTGGTGGACGTCAGTCGGCGTGCACACCCAGGACAGTTACAGGAACATCCTGGTCATCTGTGGTGGACGTCAGTCGGCGTGCACACCCAGGACAGTTACAGGAACATCCTGGTCATCTGTGGTGGACGTCAGTCAGCGTGCACACCCAGGACAGTTACAGGAACATCCTGGTCATCTGTGGTGGACGTCAGTCAGCGTGCACACCCAGGACAGTTACAGGAACATCCTGGTCATCTGTGGTGGACGTCAGTCAGCGTGCACACCCAGGACAGTTACAGGAACATCCTGGTCATCTGTGGTGGACGTCAGTCAGCGTGCACACCCAGGACAGTTACAGGAACATCCTGGTCATCTGTGGTGGACGTCAGTCAGCGTGCACACCCAGGACAGTTACAGGAACATCCTGGTCATCTGTGGTGGACGTCAGTCGGCGTGCACACCCAGGACAGTTACAGGAACATCCTGGTCATCTGTGGTGGACGTCAGTCAGCGTGCACACCCAGGACAGTTACAGGAACATCCTGGTCATCTGTGGTGGACGTCAGTCAGCGTGCACACCCAGGACAGTTACAGGAACATCCTGGTCATCTGTGGTGGACGTCAGTCGGCGTGCACACCCAGGACAGTTACAGGAACATCCTGGTCATCTGTGGTGGACGTCAGTCGGCGTGCACACCCAGGACAGTTACAGGAACATCCTGGTCATCTGTGGTGGACGTCAGTCGGCGTGCACACCCAGGACAGTTACAGGAACATCCTGGTCATCTGTGGTGGACGTCAGTCGGCGTGCACACCCAGGACAGTTACAGGAACATCCTGGTCATCTGTGGTGGACGTCAGTCGGCGTGCACACCCAGGACAGTTACAGGAACATCCTGGTCATCTGTGGTGGACGTCAGTCGGCGTGCACACCCAGGACAGTTACAGGAACATCCTGGTCATCTGTGGTGGACGTCAGTCAGCGTGCACACCCAGGACAGTTACAGGAACATCCTGGTCATCTGTGGTGGACGTCAGTCGGCGTGCACACCCAGGACAGTTACAGGAACATCCTGGTCATCTGTGGTGGACGTCAGTCGGCGTGCACACCCAGGACAGTTACAGGAACATCCTGGTCATCTGTGGTGGACGTCAGTCGGCGTGCACACCCAGGACAGTTACAGGAACATCCTGGTCATCTGTGGTGGACGTCAGTCGGCGTGCACACCCAGGACAGTTACAGGAACATCCTGGTCATCTGTGGTGGACGTCAGTCGGCGTGCACACCCAGGACAGTTACAGGAACATCCTGGTCATCTGTGGTGGACGTCAGTCAGCGTGCACACCCAGGACAGTTACAGGAACATCCTGGTCATCTGTGGTGGACGTCAGTCAGCGTGCACACCCAGGACAGTTACAGGAACATCCTGGTCATCTGTGGTGGACGTCAGTCAGCGTGCACACCCAGGACAGTTACAGGAACATCCTGGTCATCTGTGGTGGACGTCAGTCGGCGTGCACCACACCCAGGACAGTTACAGGAACATCCTGGTCATCTGTGGTGGACGTCAGTCGGCGTGCACACCCAGGACAGTTACAGGAACATCTGTGGTGGACGTCAGTCAGCGTGCACACCCAGGACAGTTACAGTAACATCTGTGGTGGACGTCAGTCAGCGTGCACACCCAGGACAGTTACAGGAACATCCTGGTCATCTGTGGTGGACGTCAGTCAGCGTGCACACCCAGGACAGTTACAGGAACATCCTGGTCATCTGTGGTGGACGTCAGTCAGCGTGCACACCCAGGACAGTTACAGGAACATCCTGGTCATCTGTGGTGGACATCAGTCGGCGTGCACACCCAGGACAGTTACAGGAACATCCTGGTCATCTGTGGTGGACGTCAGTCAGCGTGCACACCCAGGACAGTTACAGGAACATCCTGGTCATCTGTGGTGGACGTCAGTCAGCGTGCACACCCAGGACAGTTACAGGAACATCCTGGTCATCTGTGGTGGACGTCAGTCAGCGTGCACACCCAGGACAGTTACAGGAACATCCTGGTCATCTGTGGTGGACGTCAGTCAGCGTGCACACCCAGGACAGTTACAGTAACATCTGTGGTGGACGTCAGTCAGCGTGCACACCCAGGACAGTTACAGGAACATCCTGGTCATCTGTGGTGGACGTCAGTCAGCGTGCACACCCAGGACAGTTACAGGAACATCCTGGTCATCTGTGGTGGACGTCAGTCAGCGTGCACACCCAGGACAGTTACAGGAACATCCTGGTCATCTGTGGTGGACGTCAGTCAGCGTGCACACCCAGGACAGTTACAGGAACATCCTGGTCATCTGTGGTGGACGTCAGTCAGCGTGCACACCCAGGACAGTTACAGGAACATCCTGGTCATCTGTGGTGGACGTCAGTCAGCGTGCACACCCAGGACAGTTACAGGAACATCCTGGTCATCTGTGGTGGACGTCAGTCAGCGTGCACACCCAGGACAGTTACAGGAACATCCTGGTCATCTGTGGTGGACGTCAGTCAGCGTGCACACCCAGGACAGTTACAGGAACATCCTGGTCATCTGTGGTGGACGTCAGTCAGCGTGCACACCCAGGACAGTTACAGGAACATCCTGGTCATCTGTGGTGGACGTCAGTCAGCGTGCACACCCAGGACAGTTACAGGAACATCCTGGTCATCTGTGGTGGACGTCAGTCAGCGTGCACACCCAGGACAGTTACAGGAACATCCTGGTCATCTGTGGTGGACGTCAGTCAGCGTGCACACCCAGGACAGTTACAGGAACATCCTGGTCATCTGTGGTGGACGTCAGTCAGCGTGCACACCCAGGACAGTTACAGGAACATCCTGGTCATCTGTGGTGGACGTCAGTCGGTGTGCACACCCAGGACAGTTACAGGAACATCCTGGTCATCTGTGGTGGACGTCAGTCAGCGTGCACACCCAGGACAGTTACAGGAACATCCTCGTCATCTGTGGTGGACGTCAGTCAGCGTGCACACCCAGGACAGTTACAGGAACATCCTGGTCATCTGTGGTGGACGTCAGTCAGCGTGCACACCCAGGACAGTTACAGGAACATCCTGGTCATCTGTGGTGGACGTCAGTCAGCGTGCACACCCAGGACAGTTACAGTAACATCTGTGGTGGACGTCAGTCAGCGTGCACACCCAGGACAGTTACAGGAACATCCTGGTCATCTGTGGTGGACGTCAGTCAGCGTGCACACCCAGGACAGTTACAGGAACATCCTGGTCATCTGTGGTGGACGTCAGTCAGCGTGCACACCCAGGACAGTTACAGGAACATCCTGGTCATCTGTGGTGGACATCAGTCAGCGTGCACACCCAGGACAGTTACAGGAACATCCTGGTCATCTGTGGTGGACGTCAGTCAGCGTGCACACCCAGGACAGTTACAGGAACATCCTGGTCATCTGTGGTGGACGTCAGTCAGCGTGCACACCCAGGACAGTTACAGGAACATCCTGGTCATCTGTGGTGGACATCAGTCGGCGTGCACACCCAGGACAGTTACAGGAACATCCTGGTCATCTGTGGTGGACGTCAGTCAGCGTGCACACCCAGGACAGTTACAGGAACATCCTGGTCATCTGTGGTGGACGTCAGTCAGCGTGCACACCCAGGACAGTTACAGGAACATCCTGGTCATCTGTGGTGGACGTCAGTCGGCGTGCACACCCAGGACAGTTACAGGAACATCCTGGTCATCTGTGGTGGACGTCAGTCGGCGTGCACACCCAGGACAGTTACAGGAACATCCTGGTCATCTGTGGTGGACGTCAGTCGGCGTGCACACCCAGGACAGTTACAGGAACATCCTGGTTATCTGTGGTGGACGTCAGTCAGCGTGCACACCCAGGACAGTTACAGGAACATCCTGGTCATCTGTGGTAGACGTCAGTCGGCGTGCACACCCAGGACAGTTACAGGAACATCCTGGTTGTTTGTGGAGAAGATTGTGTCACCTTGGTTATTCTGTGATTGAGCAGCTTGGACTCGGCGTGCACCAGCAAGTCTTTTACAATGGTTACTTTCACTTTCCTTTTCAACACGAGTCTGGCCCACACTTGGCAGAACACATGAAGGTTAAAGTTCAAAGATTAACTGGAAAGAACATAAACAACATTGAGCTTCCTCAGTGGAGCGACTCAACTAAGTATTATTCTACCTAAATACTCTTATAACTAAGTATTCTTCTCCCTAAATACTCTTATAACTAAGTATTCTTCTACCGAAATACTCTTATAACTAAGTATTCTTATACCTAAATACTCTTATAACTAAGTATTCTTCTACCTAAATACTCTTATAACTAAGTATTCTTATACCTAAATACTCTTATAACTAAGTATTCTTCTACATACGTATTATTCTCCCTAAATGCTCTTAAAACTAAGTATTCTTCTACCTATGTATTCTTCTACTCATATACTCTTCTACCTACATATTCTTCTATCTACGTATTATTCTACCTATATACTCTTCTACCTACATATTCTATTACCTATATACTCTTCTACCTACATATTCTATTACCTATATACTCTTCTACCTATATACTCTCCTATCTACGTATTATTCTACCTATATACTCTTCTACCTACATATTCTTCTATCTACGTATTATTCTACCTATATACTCTTCTACCTACATATTCTTCTACCTATATACTCTTCTATCTACGTATTATTCTACCTATATACTCTTCTACCTACATATTCTTCTACCTATATACTCTTCTATCTACGTATTATTCTACCTACATACTCTTCTACCTACATATTCTTCTACCTGTATACTCTTCTACCTATATACTCTTCTACCTATATACTCTTCTATCTATGTATTATTCTCCCCATATACTCTTCTACCTACGTATTCTTCTATCTACGTATTCTTCTTCTTATATACTCTTCTACCTACATATTCTTCTACCTATATACTCTTCTACCTACATATTCTTCTACCTACATACTCTTCTACCTACATATTCTTCTACCTATGTACTCTTCTACCTATATACTCTTCTATCTATGTATTATTCTCCCCATATACTCTTCTACCTACGTATTCTTCTATCTACGTATTATTCTTCTTATATACTCTTCTACCTACATATTCTTCTACCTATATACTCTTCTATCTACGTATTATTCTACCTATATACTCTTCTACCTACATATTCTTCTACCTATATACTCTTCTATCTACGTATTATTCTACCTACATACTCTTCTACCTACATATTCTTCTACCTGTATACTCTTCTACCTATACACTCTTCTATCTATGTATTATTCTCCACATATACTCTTCTACCTACGTATTCTTCTATCTACGTATTATTCTTCTTATATACTCTTCTACCTACATATTGTTCTACCTATATACTCTTCTACCTACATATTCTTCTACCTATGTACTCTTCTACCTATATACTCTTCTATCTATGTATTCTTCTCCCCATATACTCTTCTATATACGTATTCTTCTATCTATGTATTATTCTACCTATATACTCTTCTACCTACATACTCTTTTATCTATGTATTCTTCAACCTATATACTCTTCTACCTATGTATTCTTCTCCCCATATACTCTTCTATCTACGTATTCTTCTATCTACGAATTATTCGATCTTCATATTCTTCTACATACACATTTTTCTACTTAAGTATTATTCTACCTATGTATTCTTCTACCTAAGTATTCTTCTACCTACATATTCTTCTACATACACATTTTTCTACCTAAATATTATTCTACCTGAGTATTCTTCTACCTACATATTCTTCTACCTTAGTATTCTTCTACCTACATATTATTCTACATACACATTTGTCTACTTAAGTATTCTTCTACCTAAGTATTCTTCTACCAACATATACCTTCTACATACACATTTTTCTACCTAAATATTATTCTACCTGAGTATTCTTCTACCTACATATTCTTCTACCTATATATTCTTCTACATACACATTTTTTTACCTAAGTATTCTTCTACATACACATTTGTCTACTTAAGTATTCTTCTACCTACATATTCTTCTACATACACATTTTTCTACCTAAATATTATTCTACCTGAGTATTCTTCTACCTACATATTCTTCTACCTATATATTCTTCTACATACACATTTTTTTTTACCCAAGTATTCTTCTACATACACATTTGTCTACTTAACCTCTTAAGGCCCAAGCTGTTTGTTTACATGTTTTTTTTTATTTCTCTTTGCTATTTGGGCTTATTGGACCCTAATTAGAATAAAAACTAAGAATCATCTTTTGATATGATGTACTTAGTCCATAAGTACACAAACGTGTACTTCATGTTTAGTGACATGCTAATTCTTATTTTTACACTATTTTTTCCCCCCAAATTCCATTGTATGTTATACTCTTCTGCCACCACCAGATGGCAGTATAAGTGTCCACATAAGTGGCCATAAGACCCCAATTCAGTAGTGTACACAATTGTGGAAATAAGAGCTAAAAGGTGCTGTCCACGCATGTGGCCACTAAGACTTTTGAAGTATTCTTCAACATACTCATTCTTCTACTGAAGTATTATTCTACCTACGTATTCTTCTACCCAAGTTTTCTTCTGCGTGTTATTTCACCTATGTACTATTTTACCTAAGTATTATTCTACATAAGTATTCTTTTACCTATGGATTTTTCTACCTACATATTATTCAACCTAAGTATTTGTCTCCCCAGGTATAATTATACCTACATATTCTTCTACCCAGGTATTCTTCTTCCTACCTAATCTTCTACCTAAGTATTTTCTATGGATGTCCGATAATGGCTTTTTGCCGATAGCCGATATTCCGATATTGTCCAACTCTTTAATTACCGATACCGATATCAACCGATATATGCAGTCGTGGAATTAACACATTATTATGCCTAATTTGGACAACCAGGTATGGTGAAGATATGGTACTTTTTAAAAAAAAATTGTAAAATAAGATAAATAAATTAAAAACATTTTCTTGAATAAAAAAGAAAGTAAAACAATATAAAAACAGTTACATAGAAACTAGTAATGAATGAAAATGAGTCAAATGAAGTGTTAAAGGTTAGTACTATTAGTGGAGCAGCAGCATGCACAATCATGTGTGCTTACGGACTGTATTCCTTGCAGACTGTATTGATATATATTGATATATAATGTAGGAAGCAGAATATTAATAACAGAAAGAAACAACCCTTTTGTGTGAATGAGTGTGAATGGGGGAGGGAGGTTTTTTGGGTCGGTGCACTAATTGTAAGTGTATCTTGTGTTTTTTATGTGGATTTAATTTAAAAAAAAAAAACAAAAAAAAAAACGATACCGATAATAAAAAAAACGATACCGATAATTTCCGATATTACATTTTAACGCATATATCGGCCGATAATATCGGCAGGCCGATATTATCGGACATCTCTAGTATTTTCCTACATAAGTATTCTTCTCCGGGGTTTTCTACCTTACCCAAGTATTCTTTTACCTCCAGCAAAAGCCCCTCCTCACCTTAGCCGGGAATCAAACCTTTGCCCTCTGCCATGAAAGACAGAAGTGTGCACCATCCCACCATCTTTGCTACACCACGATTACTAACATTACCTTTTTGTGAGAAAACACATTTATTGCATTAGCACATGGTCCTTTCTGCAGTTGAGTAAATACATGTTGGCCACTTCTTGAAGAACACACACACACACACACACACACACACACACACACACACACACACACACACACACACACACACAGCTGCTCCCTATCAGCGCCTGCAGCGTTCCACTTGTTTTGACTCCAACACTTCCTCTCTTTTCATTACCTTTCTCCTCACTCCTGACTGTGGACTGATCTGTCATCTTTTGTTAGCTTTTCTTTCTCTTCCACCTGCGCAAAGTCACAGCTGCAACATTTGCCGTTTCAAGTTGCACACACACACACACACACACACACGCACACACACACACACACACACACACACATACTGGTTATCATTTGGAATGGGGAGCAAGTGTTTGATCATGACTTGTGAGGAGCAGCCTTTCTACAGCTTGTGGAGGCATAATAAAAAGTGTGTAAAATGTCCACTGGCCAGTTAGCTCATACGCGTCTTTAAAGGCCTACTGAAATGATTTTTTTTTTTTATTTAAACGGGAATAGCAGATCCATTCTATGTGTCATACTTGATCATTTCGCGATATTGCCATATTTTTGCTGAAAGGATTTAGTAGAGAAAATCGACGATAAAGTTCGCAACTTTTGCTCGCTGATAAAAAAAGCCTTGCCTGTACCGGAAGTAGCGTGACGTCACAGGAGCTAGTAGTCCTCACAATTCCCCGTTGTTTACAATGGAGCGAGAGAGATTTGGACCGAGAAAGTGACGATTACCCCATTAATTTGAGCGAGGATGAAAGATTCGTAGATGAGGAACGTTACAGTGAAGGACTTGAGAGGCAGTGATGGACGTATCTTTTTTCGCTCTGACCGTAACTTAGGTACAAGCTGGCTCATTGGATTCCACACTCTCCTTTTTCTATTGTAGATCACGGATTTGTATTTTAAACCACCTGGGATACTATATCCTCTTGAAAATGAGAGTGGAGAAAGCCAAATGGACATTCAGTGCCTTTTATCTCCACGACAATACATCGGCGAAATGCTTTAGCTACGAGCTAACGTGATAGCATCGTGCTTTAACTGCATATAGAAACAAAATAAATAAACCCCTGACTGGAAGGATAGATAGAAAATCAACAATACTATTAAACCGTGGACATGTAAATACACGGTTAATGCTTTCCAGGCTGGCGAAGGTTAACAATGCTGTGCTAACGACGCCATTGAAGCTAACTTAGCAACCGGACTGCACAGAGCTATGCTAAAAACATTAGCTCTCCACCTACGCCAGCCAGCCCTCGTCTGCTCATCAACACCCGTGCTCACCTGCGTTCCAGCGATCGGCAGAAGGACGAAGGACTTCACCCGATGCGTTTGGCGGCCCAGAGACGAAGGAAGTCAAGGTGAGGTCGGCGGCTAGCGCTCCAACAAAGTCCTCCTGGTTGTGTTGCTGTAGTCCGCTGCTAATACACCGATCCCACCTACAACTGTCTTCTTTGCAGCCTTCATTGTTCATTAAACAAATTGCAAAAGATGTCCAGAATACTGTGGAATTATGAAATGAAAACAGAGCTTTTTGTATAGGAATCTACGGGGTACCATAACTTCCGTTAAACTGACTTCATCACACGCATACGTCATCATACCGCGACGTTTCAGCCGGATATTTCCCGGGAAGTTTTAAATGTCACTTTATAAGTTAACCCGGCCGTATTGGCATGTGTTGCAATGTTAAGATTTCATCATTGATATATAAACTATCAGACTGCGTGGTCGCTAGTAGTGGCTTTCAGTAGGCCTTTAAATGTCTGCATTGATGAAGTCATGTGCTGATCATTCTTACTGGGGAAAAAGACTTCATATGCTTCATGGGGACCACATTTAATTAATTTTGCATAATTCACACACATTTGTACGTGACTTCTGAGGACCCATCCATCCATCCGTCCATTTTCTACCGCTTGTCCCTTTTTTGGGGGTCGCGGGGGGGGGTCGCGGAAGCCTATCTCAGCTGCATTCGGGCGGAAGGCGGGGTACACCCTGGACAAGTCGCCACCTCATCGCAGGGCCAACACAGATAGACAGACAACATTCACACTCACATTCACACACTAGGGACCATTTACCATTAGAAAAAAAAATAAAAATAGAAAGTTCAAATTAAATATGACATGATCCTTAGAATCATTTAAAAAGGTTCCCCTTTAGGGGAACCTGTTTTTTTGTCCCCATACCGTCAGAGGTCCCTTAAAGGTGACTGTGTAAACCAGGGGTGTCCAAAGTGCGGCCCGGGGGCCATTTGCGGCCTGCAGCTAATTGTTTACCGGCCCGCCACACATTCTGGAAATGCTATTGCAAAAAAAAAGAAAAAAAAAGTGGAATGAGGTGAAATCTAACTAGAAAAAGTTGCAATGTTGACACAAAAGCTGCCATGCAGGCTGTATTTTTTTTCTTTTGTCTATCTTTATTTTTGTTTTTTTTGCCATTGCTCAAAAAAAAAAAAAAAATCAATGTTATAATGAATTATTGACCTATTCTTTTTTTTAATTTTTTTTTAATTTTTTTTTTTTTTTTATGTCCTGCCCAGCTTCTCAGGCAAATCATATAGTTGATGTAGATGCCCATATCGGCTGTTCAGATTCACTTTACAAGAGAGAAGTGTAGGATACTTCTCTTGTTGCCTTATTTGTATTTGACTTTATTAAATGTATTTATATTATCATTTGGTGCAGCCGGGCCGGAGCAGGAGGGGATAGAAAGAGAAAAAAAAAGAAGACAGAGGGGGGAATTGTGGGGACAAGAGGGGGATTAGACAGAGAGACAAAAACAACAACAGCAAACACAACAAAAACAACAACAACAACAACAGAGCAACATCAGCAAATACGACATGTACAAATATGATGGTAAAAGTAATAGCAAATAAGCAGTTAGTGAAAATAAAAAATAATACAGAAATGACAATGAGCATTATTACACTAAAAATGAAGCAATATGAATACCAATAGAAATAGCGCTATTGATAATAAACAATACCAATACTTTACCTTTATTGACCTATTCAAGGCTCCAAATAATTCAAATATTTCACTTTAAAAAATGTTTTATGTGGAAAATATTGCATGTATTGTGTGGTTGCCATACAAAAACAGTGTTTCCCACACATTCATTTATTTGTGGCGGCCCGCCACGAAAGAATTAAAGGCCTACTGAAATGAATTTTTTTTATTTAAACGGGGATAGCAGATCTATTCTATGTGTCATACTTGATCATTTCGCGATATTGCCATATTTTTGCTGAAAGGATTTAGTATAGAACAACGACGATAAAGATTGCAACTTTTGGTATCTGATAAAAAAAAGGCTTGCCCCTACCGGAAGTAGCGTGACGTAGTCAGTTGAACATATACGCAAAGTTCCCTATTGTTTACAATGATGGCCGCATGAAGTGAGAGAGATTCGGACCGAGAAAGCGACAATTTCCCCATTAATTTGAGCGAGGATGAAAGATTTGTGGATGAGTAAAGTGCAAGTGAAGGACTAGTGGGGAGTTGAAGCTATTCAGATAGGGAAGATGCTGTAAGAGCCGGGGGTGACCTGATATTCAGCTGGGAATGACTACAACAGTAAATAAACACAAGACATATATATACTCTATTAGCCACAACACAACCAGGCTTATATTTAATATGCCACAAATTAATCCTGCATAAAAACACCTGCGTGTTTGTTATGCTAGCTCCTAGCTCCTCTGCTAGCTCCTAGCTCCATAGAACACGCCAATACAATTCAAACACCTGATCAACACACACCATCACTCAGCCCAAAAGACCGTTTCCTTAACCCAAGGTTCATAAAGCTTATATATTTTTAAAAAGTTACGTACGTGACGCGCACATACGGTCAAGTTATCGAATGTTTAGCAGCCAAGGCTGCATACTCACGGTACCTGATATTCAGCTGGGAATGACTACAACAGTAAATAAACACAAGACATATATATACTCTATTAGCCACAACACAACCAGGCTTATATTTAATATGCCACAAATTAATCCTGCATAATAACACCTGCGTGTTTGTTATGCTAGCTCCTAGCTCCTCTGCTAGCTCCTAGCTCCATAGAACACGCCAATACAATTCAAACACCTGATCAACACACACAATCACTCAGCCCAAAAGACCGTTCACCTAACCCAAGGTTCATAAAGCTTATATATTTTTAAAAAGTTACGTACGTGACGCGCACGTAGGTACGGTATGTGTTATGCTAGCTCCTCTGCTAGCTCCTAGCTCCATAGAACACGCCAATACAATTCAAACACATGATCAACACACACAATCACTCAGCCCAAAAGACCGTTCACCTAATCCAAGGTTCATAAAGCTTATATATTTTTAAAAAGTTACGTACGTGACGCGCACGTAGGTACGGTACGTGTTATGCTAGCTCCTCTGCTAGCTCCTAGCTCCATAGAACACGCCAATACAATTC
Organism: Entelurus aequoreus; assembly: GCF_033978785.1. NCBI lineage: Eukaryota > Metazoa > Chordata > Actinopteri > Syngnathiformes > Syngnathidae > Entelurus > Entelurus aequoreus. Next base: position 71,403,090 of record NC_084739.1, read on the forward strand.
AAACACATGATCAACACACACAATCACTCAGCCCAAAAGACCGTTCACCTAACCCAAGGTTCATAAAGCTTATATATTTTAAAAAAGTTACGTACATACGCAAAAAAAAGCCAAAGCTGCATACTCACAGTAGCACGTCTGCGTCTTTGTCATCCAAATCAAAGTAATCCTGGTAAGAGTCTGTGTTGTCCCAGTTCTCTACAGGCGTCTGTGTATCCAAATCAAAAGTCCTCCTGGTTAGAGTCTCTGTTATCCGAGTTCTTCCATCTTGACTGCATCTTTCGGGAATGTAAACAAAGAAGCGCCGGCTGTGTACTGTTGTGGCTGACTACGTTCGAAAAATACGTCCATTTCGCACCGACAACTTTCTTCTTTGCTTGCTTGGCTTCCTTCTCCATAATGCAATGAACATGATTGAAACAGATTCACGAACACAGATGTCCAGAATACTGTGGAATTATGAAATGAAAACAGAGCTTTTTCGTATCGACTTCAATGTGGAAGGCATACCCGTGTTCGCCGGGCTACGTCACGCGCATACGTCATCCTCAGAGGCGTTTCGAACCGGAAGTTTAGCGGCAAATTTAAAATGTCACTTTATAAGTTAACCCGGCCGTATTGGCATGTGTTATAATGTTAAGATTTCATCATTGATATATAAACTATCAGACTGCGTGGTCGGTAGTAGTGGCTTTCAGTAGGCCTTTAAGGCCGCCACAAAAAATTTTTTTTTTTTTTTTTTTTTTTGTCCTGTCCAGCTTCTCAGGCAAATCATATAGTTGATGTAGATGCCCATATAGTAGGATCAAGATTTTTGGAGCTCTTTGTTCAGTGGATCAGATGTTTGATGGAGCTCTGTGTCTATCTACCACCACTACTGTTTTCTGTTTATTTGTTACTGACTGTGGCAGGACACCTCTGCCTCTGTTTCACTTTATGTTGCTGGTAAATAATATGGTTGTAGTAGTAGGCTAAAGTTAAATTATTTAGTATGCACTAATTAAAGGGGCAGAGCTTTAAGAGACATTTTAGCTTTTATATTTTTATAAGATATATATTTTTGTAAGAACCACAATTAATAAATATATTTCAGTGAATAACTTATTGTTCAAATCTGTATATAAATATGTAATAAAGTGTTGTAATTATATTGTAAAATGGATGGATGGATGGACGTTTAAAACAAAACTGTTATTATTAATTAGTAAGTATACATTTTTTTAGCCTTTTTAGAGAAAATCATATCATTGTAGTTAATTATGCAAATCACTTGATGATGTCATGGTGACCACGCCCATAGCCACGCCCCCACCGCCACAGGTATCTCGGCAGTTTATGGGAAACACTGAAAAACATCAACGTTTTCTTTGACAAAAGAGCATAAAACAAACAAAATAATAGTTCAAACGTAAAATGGACAGATATATCTGAAGTTGATCTCCTAACTTAAGTGTTGGAAGTAAAAAAAAACAACTAATAAAAATGTATCACTTTATGATTGGATCCAAAATATATTTATCGGGATTTTATTTATCTTTTCACTGTGATTAATCAAAAATAATAATGAATTAAAATCAATGGTGTCCTGCATTATTGAACTTTTTAAGGCTATAATTACTTCACATCAAACATTGCTTTCGGAATGTTTTGGGCAGTGGTGGAAATACTGCATATTTCACTTTTATTACAAACAAAAAAGTTGTCTTTGACAGAAAAGGCATAAAACCTTTTTGGGTTTTTTTAACTTTACATCAACCTGAAGTTGATATACTGTAGAGCAGGGGTCACCAACCTTTTTGAAAGCAAGAGCTACTTCTTGGGTAGTGATTAATGCGAAGGGCTACCAGTTTGATACACACTTAAATAAATTGCCAGAAATAGCCAATTTGCTCAATTTACCTTTAACTCTATGTTATTATTAATAATTAATGATATTTACACTTAATTGAACGGTTTAAAAGAGGAGAAAACACGAAAAAAAAGACAATTAAATTTTGAAACATAGTTTATCTTCAATTTCGACTCTTTAAAATTCAAAATTCAACCGAAAAAAAGAAGAGAAAAACTAGCTAATTTGAATCTTTTTGAAAAAATTTAAAAAAGAATTTATGGAACATCATTAGTAATTTTTCCTGATTAAACTTAATTTTAGAATTTTGATGACATGTTTTAAATAGGTTAAAATCCAATTTACACTTTGTTAGAATATATAACAAATTGGACCAAGCTATATTTCTAAAAAAGACAAATCATTATTTTTTCTAGATTTTCCAGAACAAAAATTTTAAAAGAAATTCAAAAGACTTTGAAATAAGATTTAAATTTGATTCTACAGATTTTCTAGATTTGCCAGAATAATTTTTTTGAATTTTAACCATGATAAGTTTGAAGAAATATTTCACAAATATTCTTCTTCGAAAAAACAGAAGCTAAAATGAAGAATTAAATTAAAATGTATTTATTATTCTTTCCATTAAAAAAAATTAATTTACTTGAACATTGATTTAAATAGTCAGGAAAGAAGAGGAAGGAATATAACAGGTAAAAAGGTGCATGTGTTTAAAAATCCTAAAATCATTTTAAAGGTTGTATTTTTTCTCTAAAATTGTTTTTCTGAAAGTTATAAGAAGCAAAGTAAAAAAAATTAATGAATTTATTTAAACAAGTGAAGACCAAGTCTTTAAAATATTTTCTTGGATTTTCAAATTCTATTTGAGTTTTGTCTCTCTTAGAATTAAAAATGTCGAGCAAAGTGAGACCAGCTTGCTAGTAAATAAATAACATTTAAAAAATAGAGGCGGCTCACTGGTAAGTGCTGCTATTTGAGCTATTTTTAGAACAGGCCAGCGGGCTACTCATCTAGTCCTTACGGGCTACCTGTTGCCCGCGGGCACCGCGTTGGTGACCCCTGCTGTAGAGACTTACTGTAAGTGTTAAATAAAAAAATTAAAATAATAATTTGACTTGTTTTTAACATTTTAATGACTTAGACCCTTTATGGTCCCCGGGAGCCTTAAAGGTAACAAAAAACAAAATCCATATATTTTGTTATGGTTTGAAAATGGAAAAATATCAAAATGGCCCCCGCATGCTTGAATTTTTCCGTGTGCGGCCCTCGGTGGAAAAGGTTTGGACACCCCTGGTGTAAACGGAGCGATGTCCCCATTAAGTAAGCATTGCCAGAACACACACGCACACACACACACACACACATACACACACACACACACACACACACAGGAAGTATGAAGGTTAGACTTCAATGTACTATTATGCCATTTTAATGTGTGTGTGTGTGTGTGTGTGTGTGTGTGTGTGTGTGTGTGTGTGTGTGTGTGTGTGTGTGTGTGTGTGTGTGTGTGTGTGTGTGTGTGTGTGTGTGTGTGTGGCCAGTGCTGGCATGAGGGAGGACGTCTGGGTGAGATTTTAATTAAAGTTTGAGACAAAGAGGTCATAAGGCATACACCCCCTCCTCTGCGCACACCTTACACACACACACACACACACACACACACACACACACACACACACACACACACACACACACAGAAAATGCACTGTTTTCTCTTCCCCCCTCCTCTCTCTCATTCCATCCCCTCAGCTTGATGACTTTTCCATGAAAGGCTTTTTCATTAATCCTACCTCAGGGAACCCAGCGCTCTTCAACCTGGCTCACACACACACACACACAAACACACACACACACACACACACACAAGTGCATGAATAACAACACACACTTATAAGACCTCCCTGTGCGGGTCACTTTGATGTATCCACACACTTAAAGAGTAAAGACAAAATGAGCTTTCTCCTGTGTGTCTGCAAGTGCACAAAGGTGCAGGAGCCATCAGGCCATTAATTAGTGTGTGCAAATAAACAGTTGTGAGGGAAGAGGAAGCGGCTGCAGTAAAAACTTATTTCCCTCCGCCGGTGCCTTCATTTGAAGTGCTCTTATCATTTGGAGGCGTGTTACCTTCAAACTGACCAGCTAAAAATATGCATCCTGCTTTTGTGCAGCGCTCGATGCTGCCAAGGAGACGTGTGATGACAAGCAGATAGATGTATTGTGCTACTACAACTAGGGATGATGTTTGATAAGAAATGATCGAGTTCGAGCCTATTATCGAATCCTCTTATCGAACCGATTCCTTATCGATTCTCTTATGGAGTCCAGATAGGTTGTTGTATATGGGGAAAAAACCCACAATATTTGGTTTAACAAAAGCTCACTTTTATTATATAATAAAAAAATAAAATCTAATAAATAAATAAATATTGACTCTTACCCACCTAATAAAATAAAATAAATAAATATTGACTGTTGTTACCCAAAGTATATTAAGTGGGATTTTTCAGAGAAACAAATATATACAGTAACACAAAAACAACCTGTCTCTGTGATCACTATAGGTGTATAAATAATAATATAGTGTTAAATAAAATCAGTCCCTTGGGCACAAAACTGGAAATAATACAGCTCTCCAAAAAGTGCACTTCTGCTGCTATTGGAACATAACTGTTTGTTATGATGCTTTGACATTTTTGCACTTTATTTCTTTATTGAAAGAACATTCTATGAAGAGAAAAGTTGTTTGCAAATGTGGTTACAATGCTAAAAAATGCAAAGTTAAAGCTAAAAAAAGAAATACACTTTATTGAGTTAACATTATTTCTTTATAGGGGGAAAAATGTTATGAGCTAGAGAATATAACAACTACACTACCCAGCATGCAACGGGAGTGACGAGCATGCGCGGTAGCCCCGAAAAGTGTTGCATGTCGCCACGCTGTGAAAGTAAACGTCAAGAACTCAGCCAACACGCCTCGTCTGCATTATTTATAATTAGACAGACAACACATCTACAGTGTGATTTTGTAACGTTTACAAGGAAAGAAAAACAAAAGTTAAAAAAGGGAGATATGTTGTATATATATGTATGTGCTGCGGTTGCTTTAAGAAGGTTGCGACAGCTGCCGTAAAGGAGGTGCGTTGCTAGCCTGGTTGCTATGTTTCCGGTTGGTCGTAAAAGTGTTGGTCATGTGTTTTACCCTGCTCAAATCTCTCAGTAAAGTTATTCGATGGATTATAGCTTTTGTTTTGAACTTTATTACACTTTGGAGCGCTTTTTCCCGTCCATTGTTTTCCTGCTTTCACTATCTGCGCCTAATGACTGAGCTACGTGACGCCATTTCTTGTGATGTCACACGGAGCATTTCTGGTCGGGACGGGATTCAAATAAAGAATCAACTCTTTTTCTTTACTATAGTGGTCTCGATAACGGGTACCGGTTCTCAAAAAGGGATTCGAGTCAGAGGACTCGGTTCTTTTCTTATCAAACAACCGGGAAAACCGGTTTCGAGTATCATCCCTAACTACGACACTTCACTTTTCTCATTGTGTTCTTCTCTTTACACCTGGAAGACACTTGTTCAGATTTGACTTCAAATGCCACAAGTTGACTTGTAAACACTCTAGTACTTTGACTTTATTTCAGCTTTATTCAACATTGATGAACTTCCGTTTATTCTTGTACGACAGTTGGTGATGTTGAACTGGACTTAAAACACCACCAGCTACACTGCAAACACTGGAATCTAAGTAAGATGAAATATCTCAAATAAGGGTGATATTTGCTTATTTTCTGTCTGATAAGATCATTCTTCTCACTAAGCAGATTTTATGTTAGAGTGTTTTACTTGTTTTAAGTGTTTTGGTCCTAAATGATCTCAGTAAGATATTACAGCTGAGATTTGATGAGCTATATTGAGTAAAACTTGCTTGAAACTAGAATATCAAGTGTTGCAAAGCTGTGTCATCAACACTCACAAGTAGAAAACTACTTTTTTAAAGTAATCATTTCTTATTTCAAGAATGAAATAAAAAAATCATGACTTTGACACAATTGTGTCTCATAATTCAATCAATCAATCAATCAATGTTTATTTATATAGCCCTAAATCACAAGTGTCTCAAAGGGCTGTACAAGCCACAACGACATCCTCGGTACAGAGCCCACATACGGGCAAGGAAAAACTCACCCCAGTGGGACGTCAATGTGAATGACTATGAGAAACCTTGGAGAGGACCGCATATGTGGGTAACCCCCCCCCTCTAGGGGAGACCGAAAGCAATGAATGTGGAGTGGGTCTGACATAATATTGTGAAAGTCCAACACATCAGCGAAAGTCCAGTCCATAGTGGGGCCAGCAGGAACCATCCCGAGCGGAGACGGGTCAGCAGCGTAGAGATGTCCCCATCCGATGGACAGGCTAGCGGTCCACCCCGGGTTGGGAGCAGAGTAGAAAAGAAAAGAAAAGAAACGGCAGATCAACTGGTCTAAAAAGGGAGTCTATTTAAAGCAGGGGTCACCAACGCGGTGCCCGCGGGCACCAGGTAGCCCATAAGGACCAGATGAGTAGCCCGCTGGCCTGTTCTAAAAATAGCTCAAATAGCAGCACTTACCAGTGAGCTGCCTCTATTTTTAATTTTATTTATTTACTACCAAGCTGGTCTCGCTTTGCCCGAAATTTTTAATTCTAAGAGAGACAAAACTCAAATAGAATTTGAAAATCCAAGAAAATATTTTAAAGACTTGGTCTTCTTTTGTTTAAATAAATTCATTATTTTTTTTTACTTTGCTTCTTATAACTTTCAGCAAGAGAAAAAATACAACCTTAAAAATGATTTTAGGATTTTTAAACACATATACCTTTTTACCTGTTATATTCCTTCCTCTTCTTTCCTGACTATTTAAATCAATGTTCAAGTAAATTTATTTTTTTTATTGTAAAGAATAATAAATACATTTAATTTTAATTTTTCATTTTAGCTTCTGTTTTTTCGACAAAGAATATTTGTGAAATATTTCTTCAAACTTATTATGATTAAAATTCAAAAAAATTATTCTGGCAAATCCAGAAAATTTAAATCCTATTTCAAAGTCTTTTGAATTTCTTTTAAAATTTTTGTTCTGGAAAATCTAGAAGAAATAATGATTTGTCTTTGTTAGAAATATAGCTTGGTCCAATTTGTTATATATTCTAACAAAGTGTAGATTGGATTTTAACCTATTTAAAACATGTCATCAAAATTCTAAAATTAATCTTAATCAAGAAAAATGACTAATGATGTTCCATAAATTCTTTTTTTAATTTTTTCAAAAAGATTCGAATTAGCTAGTTTTTCTCTTCTTTTTTTCTGTTGAATTTTGAATTTTAAAGAGTCAAAATTGAGGATAAACTATGTTTCAAAATGTAATTGTCAATTTTTTCGTGTTTCCTCCTCTTTTAAACCGTTCAATTAAGTGTAAATATCATTAACTATTAATAATAACATAGAGTTAAAGGTAAATTGAGCAAATTGGCTTTTTCTGGCAATTTATTTAAGTGTGTATCAAACTGGTAGCCCTTCGCATTAATCACTACCCAAGAAGTAGCTCTTGCTTTCAAAAAGGTTGGTGACCCTTGATTTAAAGGCTAGAGTATACAAATGAGTTTTAAGATGAGACTTAAATGCTTCTACTGAGGTAGCATCTCTAACTTTTACCGGGAGGGCATTCCAGAGTACTGGAGCCCGAACAGAAAACGCTCTATAGCCCGCAGACTTTTTTTGGCCTCTGGGAATCACTAATAAACCGGAGTTCTTTGAACGCAGATTTCTTGCCGGGACATATGGTACAATACAATCGGCAAGATAGGCAGGAGCTTGACCGTGTAGTATTTTATACGTAAGTAGTAAAACCTTAAAGTCGCATCTTAGGTGCACAGGGAGCCAGTGCAAGTGAGCCAGTATAGGTATATATGTGTATGTATATATGTATATAAAAGTATATACAGTATAGGCGTAATATGATCAAACTTTCTTGTTTTTGTCAAAAGTCTAGCAGCCGCATTTTGTACCATCTGTAATCTTTTAATGCTATTATATAATTAAAACAGATGGCAGCCAAATGGACTGTGCTGTTTTATTTTCAATGCAACAATAGAAAACAGGTACTCATATAGTAGTACAGTTGGCACAGTACAGTAAACTGACAGTTAATATTTCAACATTTAACATTTCTAACTATTTTGAACAGAAATAGTACATTCACATTCAGATGAATTCCTCAAAATTGCAATTAAAACTGTTTGGGCCGGGGGCCGGGCTGTATATATGCGCACTAATTGACTGAAAGAGCATGCACTTGGCGTGATGATGTCATGTTATCCATGGAAAAATGCATTTTTCGACCATATGATTTGCCTGAGTGGCTAGCAGACCCCGAGAGTAACAAGCGCTTGCCTTGTTGCCTTTCCATTAAGAACAATAAATTAGTTTTTAGTATAAGTTTGCTGGTTTCAAGAAATGTAATGCCGAGCGCATATCATTATGTCAAGATAATGGCACTAGCATTTACTTAATTTAAGAATATTTTTCAACATATTGAGCAAAAAGGTCTCTTTTTTTTTCTACCAAGAAAAGTGCACTTGTTATTAGTGAGAATATACTTATTTTAAGCTATTTTTTAGTTCATTGAGGTTAGCTCATTTTACTTGTTTTGGAAAGTCTTGACAAGCCAAATTTTCTTGTTCTATTGGCAGATAATTTTGCTTAGTTCAAGTAAAATACCCCTCATTTTTGTATTTTTTTTTTCTTGTTTTTGAACACTGACTTTTTGCAGTGTAACTTTAGCACTTTGCAAACACTTTCATCTTCCCTCACTAGAGTAGTTACTTTATTCTAACATTAGTTTTACTGGGATTAACTTAGTTTGGTTTTAGTACGGCAGTTAATAATGTTAGAATGTAGTTGAAACACCCCTCGGTAACTCCATAAACATCATCATGTTCCCTCTCTAGAGTAGTTTTACTTTATTTTGTAATTAGCTTGAAATGTGGCTAACTCAGTTGTGTGCTTGTATATGCCAGTAAATAATGTTACAATGTAGTTGAAACACCACTTAGTAACTCTATCACTCTGCAAACACTTTCATGTTCTCTTTTAGAGTAGTTTTACTTTATTTTTCCTTTAGTTCAACAGTGGTAACTTAGTTTTATGTTTGCATGACAGTGAATAATGTTAGCATGACAGTGAATAATGTTAGTATGACAGTGAATAATGTTAAATAATACTTGAAACACCACAAAATTAGTGTATCAGTCTGCAAACGCCTTTATGTTCCCTCTCCAGAGTAGTTTAGTTTTAGTTTAGTTTCAACTGTTTAAACTAATCAACTTAGTTGTATGCCTGTATGACGATTATGGATGTTAAAACGTTACTTTTCAGGGTAGTTTTACTTTATTTTAGTTGTATTTAACACTGGTTAACTTCTTACTTTCCTTGTTACGACCTTCTGTTACTTAAAACTCCACCATGTGACCCTTAATTCCTTTTCCCCTCGCCAGACCTTCATTTTGTCACTCGCACCAGAATTAAACTGTTGGTTAAACTGTCGCGAGTGAAGGTTCAATCATTCCTATCATGTCACATTATTTCCTCTGGGAAAATGTCTTTGATCAGTGGTCCCCAACATTTTGGTAACTGCGGACCGGTCAACGCTTGAAAATTTGTCCCACGGACCGGGAGGACGGGGGGGTGTTTTTTTTTGTTTTTTTGTCATAAAAAAATACAATCATGTGTGCTTACGGACTGTATTCCTTGCAGACTGTATTGATCTATATTGATATATAATAGATGCCGATAAATGCTTTAAAATGTAATATCGGAAATTATCGGTATCGTTTTTTTTATTATCGTTTTTATTTTTTTTATTTTTTTTTATTAAATCCACATAAAAAACACAAAATACACTTACAATTAGTGCACCAACCCAAAAAACCTCCCTCCCCCCATTCACACTCATTCACACAAAAGGGCTGTTTCTTTCTGTTATTAATATTCTGCTTCCTACATTATATATCAATATATATCAATACAGTCTGCAAGGGATACAGTCCGTAAGCACACATGATTGTGCGTGCTGCTGCTCCACTAATAGTACTAACCTTTAACAGTTAATTTTACTCATTTTCATTAATTACTAGTTTCTATGTAACTGTTTTTATATTGTTTTACTTTCTTTTGTATTCAAGAAAATGTTTTTAATTTATTTATCTTATTTTATTTTATTTTTTTTAAAAAACAACCTTATCTTCACCATACCTGGTTGTCCAAATTAGGCATAATAATGTGTTAATTCCACGACTGTATATATCGGTATCGGTTGATATCGGTATCGGTAATTAAAGAGTTGGACAATATCGGCATATCGGATATCGGCAAAAAGCCATTATCGGACATCCCTAATATATAATGTAGGAAGCAGAATATTAATAACAGAAAGAAACAACCCTTTAGTGCAGGGGTCCCCAAACTACGGCCCGCGGGCCGGATACGCCCCCCCGGCGTCCAAAATCCGGCCCGTGGGAAGTCCCAATTTAAAAAATAAAAATAAAATATTTTTTTTAAATTTTTTTTTAAATTATTATTTTATTTATTTATTTGTCCTTACTAGTCCATTTTCTACCGTCTCCTAGCCACTCAGGCAAATCATATTGTCTAAAAATGTATTTTACCATCGATAACGTGACATGCAGCCAGTGTGCTCTTTAAGTCAATTAGTGTGCGAGGAATATATATATATATATATATATATATATATATATATATATATATATATATAGTGCGGCCCCCAGCCAAATAGTTTTACCCCAATGCGGCCCCGGAGTCAAAAAGTTTGGGGACCCCTGCTTTAGTGTGAATGAGTGTAAATGGGGGAGGGAGGTTGTTTGGCTTGGTGCACTAATTGTAAGTGTATGTTGTGTTTTTTATGTTGATTTAATTTAAAAATATATATATATTTTATTTTATTTATTTTTTAAATTTTTTATTTCTTGTGCGGCCCGGTACCAATCGGTCCACGGACCGGTAACGGTGGTTAGGGACCACTGTCTTAGAGCAGTGGTCCCTAACCTTTTTGTAGCTGCGGACCGGTCAATGCTTGAAAATTTGTCCTACGGACCGGGGGTGGGAAATACAACCAGGTGTGCTTACGGACTGTATCCCTGCAGACTGTATTGATCTATATTGATATATAATCCATATATTGTGTTTTTTATGTTGATTTAATAAAAAAATTAATTATAATTTTTTTATTTTTTATTTCTTGTGCGGCCCGGTACCAATCGATCCACGGACCGGTACCGGTGGTTGGGGACCAAAGTCTTAGAGGACAAGCAGAACAGATTCTCTGACTTTGCCCCTCAAAATAACTTCAGTACGCACATTTGCCAACACATACCTATTGCACATTCCTATGTGGAAACCTAAACGTGTGTGTGTGCGTGTGTGTGTGTGTGTGTGTCTGCATGTGTGTGTGTGTGTGTGTGAGATATCTGATGTCAGCTGTCACATCCCAGTCGGTCTGGGCCCATAATAAGAGACAATAATAACAACTCATTAAAACCGAGGGCAGGAACTGTGGAGCTCATCGGCTCATCAAATTAACCTTTGAACACTTCACACACACACACACACACACACACACACACACACACACACACACACACACACACACACACACACACACACACACACACACACACACACACACATACATACACACACACACACGTGCGTTGATGCTACCTGTTTTCCTCCCAGTTAGCGGCTACATAATCTCTCTCAGCCAGTGGGTGTGTCAACAGGGGATTGGTCCTTTCTGCTGGGTAATTGATGAATTATATGCAATATGCAAATGAGGCGCCATTAATCTCCTGACTGACAGCTTCGTTTATGGGGCCTTAATGACGGCTGGATTAGATTCTAATTAAAATCTGCTCAAAGACACCCCGCGCTAGAAAGCGGCTGCTGCTGCTCATCTTTCGCCCACTTTTTTTTGTGTTTAATCTCTCCGAGCCTCCTTCCATACATCTCTGCCTCCTTCTTCACACGCATATAAGACGCACTCACGCCGCACTTTGTATGCAATGGAGTAGATTTGCAACATTTACACCCAAGTTGAAAGGGGAATTGCATTTTTTTTTTTTAAATGTCTATCATTCACAAACACTATGAGAGACAAGAACACACGTCTTTTTTTTAACGATTTTAAAGATGATAAAAAACACTATAATGTAGTAACAGATACCTTCATAACAATATGTAATATGTACAATATACACACTGCAAGTATATATATAATGTAGTAACAGATACCTTCATAACAATATGTAATATGTACAATATACACACTGCAAGTATATATATATAATGTAGTAACAGACACCTTCATAACAATATGTAATATGTACAATATATACACTGCAAGTATATATATAATGTAGTAACAGATACCTTCATAACAATATGTACAATATACACACTGCAAGTATATATATAATGTAGTAACAGACACCTTCATAACAATATGTAATATGTACAATATACACACTGCAAGTATATATATAATGTAGTAACAGACACCTTCATAACAATATGTACAATATACACACTGCAAGTATATATATAATGTAGTAACAGACACCTTCATAACAATATGTAATATGTACAATATACACACTGCAAGTATATATATAATGTGGTAACAGACACCTTCATAACAATATGTACAATATACACACTGCAAGTATATATATAATGTAGTAACAGACACCTTCATAACAATATGTACAATATACACACTGCAAGTGTATATATAATGTAGTAACAGACACCTTCATAACAATATGTACAATATACACACTGCAAGTATATATATAATGTAGTAACAGACACCTTCATAACAATATGTACAATATACACACTGCAAGTATATATATAATGTAGTAACAGACACCTTCATAACAATATGTAATATGTACAATATACACACTGCAAGTATATATATAATGTAGTAACAGACACCTTCATAACAATATGTAATATGTACAATATACACACTGCAAGTATATATATAATGTAGTAACAGACACCTTCATAACAATATGTAATATGTACAATATACACACTGCAAGTATATATATAATGTAGTAACAGACACCTTCATAACAATATGTAATATGTACAATATACACACTGCAAGTATATATATAATGTAGTAACAGACACCTTCATAACAATATGTAATATGTACAATATACACACTGCAAGTATATATATAATGTAGTAACAGACACCTTCATAACAATATGTAATATGTACAATATACACACTGCAAGTATATATATAATGTAGTAACAGACACCTTCATAACAATATGTAATATGTACAATATACACACTGCAAGTATATATATAATGTAGTAACAGACACCTTCATAACAATATGTAATATGTACAATATACACACTGCAAGTATATATATAATGTAGTAACAGACACCTTCATAACAATATGTAATATGTACAATATACACACTGCAAGTATATATATAATGTAGTAACAGACACCTTCATAACAATATGTAATATGTACAATATACACACTGCTAGTATATATATAATGTAGTAACAGACACCTTCATAACAATATGTACAATATACACACTGTAAGTATATATATAATGTAGTAACAGACACCTTCATAACAATATGTAATATGTACAATATACACACTGCAAGTATATATATAATGTAGTAACAGACACCTTCATAACAATATGTAATATGTACAATATACACACTGCCAGTATATATATAATGTAGTAACAGACACCTTCATAACAATATGTACAATATACACACTGCAAGTATATATATAATGTAGTAACAGACACCTTCTTAACAATATGTAATATGTACAATATACACACTGCAAGTATATATATAATGTAGTAACAGACACCTTCATAACAATATGTAATATGTACAATATACAGACTGCAAGTATATATATAATGTAGTAACAGACACCTTCATAACAATATGTACAATATACACACTGCAAGTATATATATAATGTAGTAACAGACACCTTCATAACAATATGTAATATGTACAATATACACACTGCAAGTATATATATAATGTAGTAACAGACACCTTCATAACAATATGTACAATATACACACTGCAAGTATATATATAATGTAGTAACAGACACCTTCATAACAATATGTACAATATACACACTGCAAGTATATATATAATGTAGTAACAGACACCTTCATAACAATATGTAATATGTACAATATACACACTGCAAGTATATATATAATGTAGTAACAGACACCTTCATAACAATATGTACAATATACACACTGCAAGTATATATATAATGTAGTAACAGACACCTTCATAACAATATGTACAATATACACACTGCAAGTATATATATAATGTAGTAACAGACACCTTCATAACAATATGTAATATGTACAATATACACACTGCAAGTATATATATAATGTAGTAACAGACACCTTCATAACAATATGTAATATGTACAATATACACACTGCAAGTATATATATAATGTAGTAACAGACCCCTTATAACAATATGTAATATGTACAATATACACACTGCAAGTATATATATAATGTAGTAACAGACACCTTCATAACAATATGTAATATGTACAATATACACACTGCAAGTATATATATAATGTAGTAACAGACACCTTCATAACAATATGTAATATGTACAATATACACACTGCTAGTATATATATAATTTAGTAACAGACACCTTCATAACAATATGTAATATGTACAATATACACACTGCAAGTATATATATAATGTAGTAACAGACACCTTCATAACAATATGTAATATGTACAATATACACACTGCTAGTATATATATAATGTAGTAACAGACACCTTCATAACAATATGTACAATATACACACTGCAAGTATATATATAATGTAGTAACAGACACCTTCATAACAATATGTAATATGTACAATATACACACTGCAAGTATATATATAATGTAGTAACAGACACCTTCATAACAATATGTAATATGTACAATATACACACTGCAAGTATATATATAATGTAGTAACAGACACCTTCATAACAATATGTACAATATACACACTGCAAGTATATATATAATGTAGTAACAGACACCTTCATAACAATATGTACAATATACACACTGCAAGTATATATATAATGTAGTAACAGACACCTTCATAACAATATGTAATATGTACAATATACACACTGCAAGTATATATATAATGTAGTAACAGACACCTTCATAACAATATGTACAATATACACACTGCAAGTATATATATAATGTAGTAACAGACACCTTCATAACAATATGTACAATATACACACTGCAAGTATATATATAATGTAGTAACAGACACCTTCATAACAATATGTAATATGTACAATATACACACTGCAAGTATATATATCATGTAGTAACAGACACCTTCATAACAATATGTAATATGTACAATATACACACTGCAAGTATATATATAATGTAGTAACAGACACCTTCATAACAATATGTAATATGTACAATATACACACTGCAAGTATATATATAATGTAGTAACAGACACCTTCATAACAATATGTAATATGTACAATATACACACTGCAAGTATATATATCATGTAGTAACAGACACCTTCATAACAATATGTAATATGTACAATCTACACACTGCAAGTATATATATCATGTAGTAACAGACACCTTCATAACAATATGTAATATGTACAATATACACACTGCAAGTATATATATAATGTAGTAACAGACACCTTCATAACAATATGTAATATGTACAATATACACACTGCAAGTATATATATAATGTAGTAACAGACACCTTCATAACAATATGTAATATGTACAATATACACACTGTAAATATATATATAATGTAGTAACAGACCCCTTATAACAATATGTAATATGTACAATATACACACTGCAAGTATATATATAATGTAGTAACAGACACCTTCATAACAATATGTAATATGTACAATATACACACTGCAAGTATATATATATAATGTAGTAACAGACACCTTCATAACAATATGTAATATGTACAATATACACACTGCAAGTATATATATATAATGTAGTAACAGACACCTTCATAACAATATGTAATATGTACAATATACACACTGCAAGTATATATATAATGTAGTAACAGACACCTGCATAACAATATGTAATATGTACAATATACACACTGCAAGTATATAAATAATGTAGTAACAGACACCTTATAACAATATGTAATATGTACAATATACACACTGCAAGTATATATATAATGTAGTAACAGACACCTTCATAACAATATGTAATATGTACAATATACACACTGCAAGTATATAAATAATGTAGTAACAGACACCTTCATAACAATATGTATGAGTGCAGCCATTTTGGTGAAGAAATATGAAAAGAGCAGTGAGCAGAAAGAGGGGTGGGCGGGCGGGCACACATTTAATAAGCAAACAAATGGAGGAGTAAGCTGAAGTGTAATGAGGTGCTTTATTGATGCCAGAGGGAAGTCTTTGTACCTGCGGAGGTGGGAGGGCAGATTTGCCTTCTTGCTTTCTTCCTTGACTTTCTCGACTTAAAGGCCAGTGGCTCCTCCTCCTTCTTCTTCTTCTTCTTCTTCTTCTCAGCGTGACTCAGAGACAGCAGAGTGACTAATCATCATCTTCTTGTCTTCCACAGTTCCAGACCTGGACGGCCGCCCAAGAGGCTGCAGACTGTGAGCGATGGTGGCACTCACCACATGATGTCCCATGGCGCTCTCATGCACGCCGGCATCATGCCTGCAGCAGGTGACCACCAACACTCTTCTGCCACATAGAGGATCTTTGACGAGCAGCTCCTTAGAAACAGCAGCACTATCTTGGCATATAGAGGATCTTTGACTTGCAGGTCCTTAAAAACAGCAGCACTATCTTGGCATATAGAGGATCTTTGACGAGCAGGTCCTTAAAAACAGCAGCACTATCTTGGCATATAGAGGATCTTTGACGAGCAGCTCCTTAGAAACAGCAGCACTATCTTGGCATATAGAGGATCTTTTGACTAGCAGGTCCTTAAAAACAGCAGCACTATCTTGGCATATAGAGGATCTTTGATGAGCAGGTCCTTAGAAACAGCAGCACTATCTTGGCATATAGAGGATCTTTGACTAGCAGGTCCTTAAAAACAGCAGCACTATCTTGGCATATAGAGGATCTTTGATGAGCAGGTCCTTAGAAACAGCAGCACTATCTTGGCATATAGAGGATCTTTGACTAGCAGGTCCTTAAAAACAGCAGCACTATCTTGGCATATAGAGGATCTTTGACGAGCAGGTCCTTAAAAACAGCAGCACTATCTTGGCATATAGAGGATCTTTGACTAGCAGGTCCTTAAAAACAGCAGCACTATCTTGGCATATAGAGGATCTTTGACTTGCAGGTCCTTAAAAACAGCAGCACTATCTTGGCATATAGAGGATCTTTGACTTGCAGGTCCTTAAAAACAGCAGCACTATCTTGGCATATAGAGGATCTTTGACGAGCAGGTCCTTAAAAACAGCAGCACTATCTTGGCATATAGAGGATCTTTGACGAGCAGGTCCTTAAAAACAGCAGCACTATCTTGGCATATAGAGGATCTTTGACTAGCAGGACCTTAAAAACAGCAGCACTATCTTGGCATATAGAGGATCTTTGACAAGCAGGTCCTTAAAAACAGCAGCACTATCTTGGCATATAGAGGATCTTTGACTAGCAGGACCTTAAAAACAGCAGCACCATCTTGGCATATAGAGGATCTTTGACTAGCAGGTCCTTAAAAACAGCAGCACTATCTTGGCATATAGAGGATCTTTGACTAGCAGGTCCTTAAAAACAGCAGCACTATCTTGGCATACAGAGGATCTTTGACTAGCAGGTCCTTAAAAACAGCAGCACTATCTTGGCATATAGAGGATCTTTGACTTGCAGGTCCTAAAAACAGCAGCACTATCTTGGCATATAGAGGATCTTTGACTAGCAGGTCCTTAAAAACAGCAGCACTATCTTGGCATATAGAGGATCTTTGACTTGCAGGTCCTTAAAAACAGCAGCACTATCTTGGCATATAGAGGATCTTTGACTAGCAGGTCCTTAAAAACAGCAGCACTATCTTGGCATATAGAGGATCTTTGACTAGCAGGTCCTTAAAAACAGCAGCACTATCTTGGCATATAGAGGATCTTTGACGAGCAGGTCCTTAAAAACAGCAGCACTATCTTGGCATATAGAGGATCTTTGACTAGCAGGTCCTTAAAAACAGCAGCACTATCTTGGCATATAGAGGATCTTTGACTAGCAGGTCCTTAAAAACAGCAGCACTATCTTGGCATACAGAGGATCTTTGACTAGCAGGTCCTTAAAAACAGCAGCACTATCTTGGCATATAGAGGATCTTTGACTTGCAGGTCCTTAAAAACAGCGGCACTATCTTGGCATAAAGAGGATCTTTGACTAGCAGGTCCTTAAAAACAGCGGCACTATCTTGGCATATAGAGGATCTTTGACTTGCAGGTCCTTAAAAACAGCAGCACTATCTTGGCATATAGAGGATCTTTGACTAGCAGGTCCTTAAAAACAGCAGCACTATCTTGGCATATAGAGGATCTTTGACTAGCAGGTCCTTAAAAACAGCAGCACTATCTTGGTATATAGAGGATCTTTGACGAGCAGGTCCTTAAAAACAGCAGCACTATCTTGGCATATAGAGGATCTTTGACTAGCAGGTCCTTAAAAACAGCAGCACTATCTTGGCATATAGAGGATCTTTGACGAGCAGGTCCTTAAAAACAGCAGCACTATCTTGGCATATAGAGGATCTTTGACTTGCAGGTCCTTAAAAACAGCAGCACTATCTTGGCATATAGAGGATCTTTGACTAGCATGTCCTTAAAAACAGCAGCACTATCTTGGCATATAGAGGATCTTTGACGAGCAGGTCCTTAAAAACAGCAGCACTATCTTGGCATATAGAGGATCTTTGACTTGCAGGTCCTTAAAAACAGCAGCACTAACTTGGCATATAGAGGATCTTTGACTAGCAGGTCCTTAAAAACAGCAGCACTATCTTGGCATACAGAGGATCTTTGACTTGCAGGTCCTTAAAAACAGCAGCACTATCTTGGCATATAGAGGATCTTTGACTTGCAGGTCCTTAAAAACAGCAGCACTATCTTGGCATATAGAGGATCTTTGACGAGCAGGTCCTTAAAAACAGCAGCACTATCTTGGCATATAGAGGATCTTTGACTAGCAGGTCCTTAAAAACAGCAGCACTATCTTGGCATATAGAGGATCTTTGACGAGCAGGTCCTTAAAAACAGCAGCACTATCTTGGCATATAGAGGATCTTTGACTAGCAGCTCCTTAAAAACAGCAGCACTATCTTGGCATATAGAGGATCTTTGACTTGCAGGTCCTTAAAAACAGCAGCACTATCTTGGCATATAGAGGATCTTTGACTTGCAGGTCCTTAAAAACAGCAGCACTATCTTGGCATATAGAGGATCTTTGACGAGCAGGTCCTTAAAAACAGCAGCACTATCTTGGCATATAGAGGATCTTTGACGAGCAGGTCCTTAAAAACAGCAGCACTATCTTGGCATATAGAGGATCTTTGACGAGCAGGTCCTTAAAAACAGCAGCACTATCTTGGCATATAGAGGATCTTTGACTAGCAGCTCCTTAAAAACAGCAGCACTATCTTGGCATATAGAGGATCTTTGAATAGGGTTTGTAGTGGGTCCTTAAAAACAACATGGCTCTCTTGGCATATAGAGGATCTTTGACTAGCAAATCTTTAAAAACAGCAGCACTATCTTGGCATATAGAGGATCTTTGAGTAGGGTTTTGTAGTAGGTCTTTAAAAACAACATGGCTCTCTAGGCATATATAGGATCTTTGACTAGGGTTTTGCAGTACACACTTAAAAACATCCTGGCTCTCTTGTCATATAGATGATCTAGTGTTCTTTGCAGTATGTCCTTAAAAACAGCAGATGATCTTGGCATATAGATGATCTAGTGTTCTTTGCAGTAGATCCTTAAAAACAGCAGCTGGCTCCTGTCATATAGAGCAGTGGTCCACAATACCTGGTGGGGTTTGTATCGGGCCTCAAAGAAATTGGTTTGGTTGTTTATTTTTGCCATCCACTTATCATGTTTGCAAATAATCCCCACTAGTATAGGATCTAGTATTGTGCTGCTGTCACACAGAACATTTTGTCTATTTGGCAGTAGATGCTGCAGATAAGTTCCTGGGTGAAGTAACTGGACTCCTGGCCATGTTCTCCTCTAAAAGCCCTGGGACTGATGACTTGGTGACATATTGTAGCACAAAGTAAAGAGCTGGTTAACCATGGCCATGTTCTCCTCTAAAAGCCCTGGGACTGATGACTTGGTGACATATTGTAGCACAAAGTAAGGAGCTGGTTAACCATGGCCATGTTCTCCTCTAAAAGCCCTGGGACTGATGACTCGGTGACATATTGTAGCACAAAATAAGGAGCTGGTTAACCATGGCCATGTTCTCCTCTAAAAGCCCTGGGACTGATGACTGGGTGACATATTGTAGCACAAAGTAAGGAGCTGGTTAACCATGGCCATGTTCTCCTCTAAAAGCCCTGGGACTGATGACTGGGTGACATATTGTAGCACAAAGTAAGGAGCTGGTTAACCATGGCCATGTTCTCCTCTAAAAGCCCTGGGACTGATGACTCGGTGACATATTGTAGCACAAAGTAAGGAGCTGGTTAACCATGGCCATGTTCTCCTCTAAAAGCCCTGGGACTGATGACTGCGTGACATATTGTAGCACAAAGTAAGGAGCTGGTTAACCATGGCCATGTTCTCCTCTAAAAGCCCTGGGACTGATGACTGGGTGACATATTGTAGCACAAAGTAAGGAGCTGGTTAACCATGGCCATGTTCTCCTCTAAAAGCCCTGGGACTGATGACTGGGTGACATATTGTAGCACAAAGTAAGGAGCTGGTTAACCATGGCCATGTTCTCCTCTAAAAGCCCTGGGACTGATGACTGGGTGACATATTGTAGCACAAAGTAAGGAGCTGGTTAACCATGGCCATGTTCTCCTCTAAAAGCCCTGGGACTGATGACTCGGTGACATATTGTAGCACAAAGTAAGGAGCTGGTTAACCATGGCCATGTTCTCCTCTAAAAGCCCTGGGACTGATGACTCGGTGACATATTGTAGCACAAAGTAAGGAGCTGGTTAACCATGGCCATGTTCTCCTCTAAAAGCCCTGGGACTGATGACTGCGTGACATATTGTAGCACAAAGTAAGGAGCTGGTTAACCATGGCCATGTTCTCCTCTAAAAGCCCTGGGACTGATGACTGGGTGACATATTGTAGCACAAAGTAAGGAGCTGGTTAACCATGGCCATGTTCTCCTCTAAAAGCCCTGGGACTGATGACTGGGTGACATATTGTAGCACAAAGTAAGGAGCTGGTTAACCATGGCCATGTTCTCCTCTAAAAGCCCTGGGACTGATGACTGGGTGACATATTGTAGCTGGTTAAAAAGTGAACAGGTTGCTTACAGATGGACTCTTCAGCCCAGACCTTCACCATGACACATTGCACCCGTCACCACCGTGGTTGTGGGCGGAGGACGAGGGGGCGGAGCTTCGCCAGGCGACTGCTTAATAAGATTAACATAGACTGCTGACGCCTCAGATAAAGACCTGCTTGCAAACTTTCTTCCAGTTCACACAAGTCCCTTATAATCTTTACCTTGGGCAGCCATTAATTATCTGCTGATCAATTGAAGCATGATTAGATTTGGAATGTTGTAGCACAAGAAAGCAAGGGCAAATGTTGGGAGGTTTAG